>NC_051059.1:6412713-6712713 GCF_904848185.1 Acanthopagrus latus
AGTCATCTTTTCATTAATCTTCGTTCATTAATGTGCACAATATCCAATCAACACCATGTTAAAACCCCTTTGTTGCTCTATGTTGAACTACCTAGACTTGCTGTTGGTGACTGATTATAATGCTATCTTTAGCTGGTTCTTCAGGGTTCCTTTACCTGGGTCAGACTCCTCTGCAAAAGCAATGATGTGTTCACCATCAATATCGTCCTCCTGAGGAAAGAATAAAAGACAGTTTCTTAACTCCAGAAACTGTTCCCGAGATGTAATTGGATCAAAGGCCGTAATTGTACTGGTGTTTACAGTTTTCAGGTTCTTACCCAGATCTCGTACATGTTGTGTGGTTGCAGCTTCCTCAGGGTTGGTCTGCAAAATCACAGATAAAAAAAAGATTTAACACCTTTTGTTTTCTTTATAGGTACATTTTAAATTTATGAGATACCTTGACTAGGATTTACCTGTCATTATCTTCAATGAAATCCACCAGCTCTTCCTCAGTGTATGGTTTTCCTGGGATGACCACTGGATCATCCATGAAGGGTTCATAGAAGTCAACCTCATTGAGCTTCAGGTCCAGAGCCTTGGCAACCTGTCACAACCAGATTTAAAACTGAGCGTGAAGGACTGGCGAATCACAAGTCTGGCGAAGTCAAAAAGTTTCATTCACAAAATATTACACCAATTTAGCTTGTATAAAAGAATGTAAACAATTCATGTTAAGTCATTTTGACATATATATATATATATATATATATATATATATATATATATATATATATATATATATATATATATATATATATATATATATATATAGAGAGAGAGAGAGAGAGAGAGAGAGAGAGAGAGAGAGAGAGAGAGACATTTAATGGAGGAAACATCATCTACATTCTTTTGAATAAAAGGTATATGCTGTATGGATGTATGTGTCAGGACATATGAATGCTATTTTGAACTAACTTAATCCAAAAACACTGAAAAGTCAGTTATCAAAACTGTAATTCATACCTTTCCCTTCCCTTAGTTTATTCTGGCATTTTGACATTATGTCATAGCCATCTATGTATTCGGTTGCAGAGATATCTAGTGAAGTTAGCATGCTGATGACAACACCACTACCCCCCATTGCTCTTAGCTCCCTGTCTGTGTAGAGTCAGCTAACAGCAATGCTCACCGGCTGCACACTTAACTGAGCTTAGCAGCTAACAGCATCTAGAGCTAGCAACAGTTAGCGGCTATATTTGGAATTGTTTTGAGTATGAATTTGGCAGGTAGTTCATCTTAACATACAGTGCCTTTAAGTTAAAGTTAAGTAAAAATTAGGTAGCTGTGATATATGCAAATGATTGTCCACCAATATCCACTTAAATATCAGTACTAGGTTTCATGAGATCATTCTACAGACTTAAGAACTACCCAACATAAACAACATTTCTGCATGAATAACAGTGTTACTTGGTGTTTTTGCCTTTGTTTGATGGACTATTGCAATGAATATAATTGGTTTTCATCCGTGTGGTAGAAAGTTATGGAGTAGAAAGCATGTCCAGTTTATGCTTTGACATTATTATTGAACTAAAAGGCCTCAGATTCCCTCACACTATGTTTTATGTACAGAGGTTACAGCCAGTCTGATGTTACAGATAAGATACATGACAACGACCGACGGTTACCTACAATGTTTTATCTCCTCCCAGATGGTGTGATTATGATGTCGCACACAGTGTATAAAGCTTGATGAATTAAGTATTACTTAAAAGGAGCAATATATGAGAATTGAACCTCTTGAATTCACACTCCGAACAAATAGGGGGCAGCAGATCATTGGCGTAACTGCTGCTTGCTGTAGGTCTGGACTCAGGGCTCTGAGTGGTGATATAAAAAAAGGATTGGCTGGGGCTAGCTGGTAAACATGCTATTTTCAGGAGACATCTCTGTAACACAGTCCAAAAACGTCTTTAATATAGCGACATGACAAATGTTTTTACATTCTGTTGAAGATTCTGTTGAAGAACAAGTTACAATTTTGGATGTTTTAAACTAAATTCTTACATATCCCACCTTAAATCTTATGTTCATGTATATGTTCTGATACCAGCATATTATTAACTTATATATTCACGTGGGGACAACCTGAGCTGGGCCTGTTTTTACTCTTTTATTCATCCAAGAAAAGACTGACAGATATTTGAGGATTTCCAGTTCCAAATACATGGATGCTGCTCTGAAGTGGTGTGTTAGATGCATATTTCAAATAGAGCTTTTTGTGTTCATCAGTGGTCAAAAATCAAAGAGGTCTAAGCTTTCCTGTGGAGTGCATCAAGGTTCGATTTCTGGCCTATGTTAAACTGATCATTTATGTTAATGCTCTTATGATACTGTTGCACTAATCTATATTTCTTAAATTAAAAGATGATTAAACATACAGTAGCCTGGGAACCAGAAGAATCTGAAAGCTCATGTTTAATTTACTCCAGCATGATACTGGCTATCTTCCTGTTCAGACGGATTTCCCCTCCTCCTAATTTTTGATTGGCCAGTCGTGACCGGTTATCTGTCTTGGAGCAGGTTTGATATGATGATTTAACTGACACAGGAGTGTCATGTCACATGTTTCGCCCCTCTGACTTAGTTTTAGCTCCATCCAATTGTCTCCTGCCTACAAGTCTGTCTAGTGCAACACACCATAATCAAGAAACTCTTTTTAACCATCTGGGCACTGCTGATCAAATATGAATCAAGATGGCCTTAGCATTACCACATGTCATCTAAGAGTGACCAGATTAAACCATGACTGGTCGAAATCTGGGTCACGGTTTATTTTTATTCTGGTGAGCTGAAGCTTGGCCAAACCAGGGCCCGTTCTGGTACATTCCGCTCACTCTTGGCTGACATGTGGCCATGGTACGGCTTCCTTGTGGCCCAGATCTGGCAAACAGGAGTGGACCGCCCAGCTGCCATCATTCTATGCAGTATGTGGCCCCAGATGAACACATCTGGTACAATTTAGCTATCTGGGCAGTATAAATTTGGCAACACCAGGCTAGATTAAATGACAATGTGTATGTAATGTTAAAGGAATTGCTTGTAGTGACAAATCCACAGAAAGTAACCATCTCTATCGTCATCTCTATGGAGCATTTTAGTGTTCTAGCTATTGTTTCAGTTTTCTGGCCCACAAATAATTCTCTCCTGAACCCCCATTTTCTGTAGCTGAGGGCAGCTGTTTTTAGGCAACAAAGCTATGATTAGCCCAACATAAACGCCCCCCAAGCATCAAATTTAATGCATTTTATATCTCTAAGATAGGTCTATGTGTTAGAAAAAATAAAATAAAGAATAAATTATTTTTATTCTACTAGACTTATTATGTTGTTTCAAGCGTGTCTGGTAAAACACGTAATCACCGTTGATACTCACCTTGGGACTGAATGTCGCAAAGAACTTGATGTGAGGATGGAACTCTTCGGCAGCATCGGCAAAAGCCACAAAATCTGAAATTTTACAGGCATTCAGCAAGATGTTTTGGGAGATCAGTCCATGTAAGAAATATCTAAGAATGCAGACTTGCTGCTCTCATCATTATCAATCTGCAGCTCAAAGTTAAGTCAAGCAACGGGAGCCTTCTCCCTGTAACACTTGCCTGATATGCAACTATGAGCTATAATGTTGAAAAGCAAGCAGCAGGTTATCATACATCACAGTACAGATTCTTACGTTCTGACTTGTGACTCTTAAAGTAGCCCACCAATTTGATGTCCTCTTCGATGTTTTCAAAGCCTTTCAGCTCCCTACTATTGTCAATAATTTCCACTGGGTCTTCAAGAACCTGTGGGGGTAGAGGAGGGTCATGGAGGAGAAAGGGGGAAGACAATACAGTCGGAGGTGTGAGAGAAAACAAGAGTCAGATTCTGTGGGTCATCTTTGAAGGAAGCAAACTGGGATTCAGGGACTTCTTTTTTTTTTTTTTTTTTGCTAAAACAAGGCAGGCTATTAACTGGGTGATTATATCTTCACGAACATCAAAGACGAACTCCACAAGAGTGTCTGCTGCGAACTCGCCATCATATTCTATGACTTCATCGTCTGTGAAGATGAAGACGCTGTCAGACTCCTCAAGGCCTGGAGGAGGAGAGCAGACGTGAGAGGTGTTTCAACTCAAGCAAACCAACAATTTGACCCCAACTTTCCCACATTTGCTACATCTTCCACAAGAGAAGGAAACATTCACATAAGAGGGGCCTTTATGAAATGATTCTGACTCTAATAAATGGCTGGTTTCATTGTTGTGTCTTAAGCTGTGCTTATGCCGAGTGTTTACCTAATTTCTTTGCAACGGCCTTGTCGAGCTTTGCATCAAGGAGTCCGACTCCGATATCCTCATCATCAAACTCATCCAGGACTTGGGCTGCAAGCTGTAAAAACAAATACACCGTCATACAACTGAGGACATGATTTTCCAGTTTAAAACCAGTCTTAAAAACATGAGAGCCCAGGTCTGTACGAGTATTTAGTAAAACAAGTGTTAATGCCCACATTTACACCTTTTTCACAAAGTCGTGTCACTCAGTAGTTTCATTACCATAAAAGCCTGGTTTCAGAGTGCTGCTTATGCACTTTCTAAATCTGTATGAAACTTGAACCTCGTGACTGACAGTTGGTTGCACCAATGGCAGTGCCACATTTGCAGCCTGACTGCATTGAGGAAGTGGTTTGAGGGGTTGTCTCAGTGTGTTCTGGGGGTAAAAAGCATGCACGCACACACACACATACACACACACACACACACACACACACACACACACACACACACACACACACACACACACACACACTTACACACAAGTGCACACGGGTGAGAGATCTTGAGCAGCTGCTTTTACTGGCATAAATAGTTGGACTAACTAGGCTGTCTCGCAGATTGTGCAGATAATTCTTGGCATTTCGTTTAGTTTGATTGGAGCTGCAGATGGGTGGGGCTGTTCGTAGCTTAGCAGTGAGTAAGATTATATGAAAAGTTTGATAGTTTAAGTCATATATGATTACATACATTAGAATATGTACCTTTAATAAAAGCAAACAATTCATATTTCAAAGAACAGAATTTTGGTTTTACCTTGACTTTACCTTTTCTTGCTTTGCACTATGTTTGGTTGCAGACTCCAACCCTTTGGCATTTCAGAAGGCTATAATAAACTTTTCAAAGGGCAATAAGTGATTGAGATGAGCGAGGCTTGATACTATCAAGCAACTGAAGTAGGATACACTTGATAATAAATTGCAACAAAGAGATAAGAATTTTTTCTAGCTCTTTTCCATTTTCCCTGCAAGTCAGAAGAAAACTGGTGAGTAATATGTGTGTTTGAGGAGATATATCAGAGGTTGTTTATCTTGATTTGAATTTAGATACGTGTATACATTTGACTTCTCTCTAGTTATCTATTTATTTTTTTATGCAATTTTTCTTTATATGAAATATGATTTATATCAGCTTGTCCTCAAAATATAAAACATGCAAAGCTGTCTTTGGACCTGGGTGTTGGTAATGTGTATCTGCAGTAATGTGACTGATATAATTTCTTATGAGAAACTGAATCTCCCCAACTACATGTAAAGTTAAACCAACAGCTTCACTAACAGGGATGGGATTTCATAGCATCACATCTGCATCTTTAATCTACTGCAACTGTAAAAAAAAAAGAAAAAAAAAAAAAAGGTTTTGAATACTGACACTGACATATGGCAAAAATATAAACACCATATGGTAAATATACTGTTGAATCCTGCAGTGCTTCTGAGACAGTGTTGCAATGTGCAGTTCACACGTATAGATATATAGAATGCAGGCCCCTAAATGTCATTGTTTTAAATGATTATTAAAATCATGAAGCATTACGTCCGATTCACACCCGTAAACAACACATGGACCCGAGTCAGGGTGTCTGGCCAAACAATCTAATCATTTTTCAATGACCAGGGGAGAAAAACCACTTAATTACGACTTCCTCACTCTCATCAAGTCATATTTCATTTCACTAACTCCTGGAGAGCCTTGACCTCTCACATGTTGAGCCCTTTTGCTGTTGTCTGTTACTAATAATAAAACCTCCTCCGACGTAAGTCATAATACATTCATAAGGAGAAACACAAGCCTTCAGAGAGCTTGAGCCAACACAAAAGCAGCTCAGGGATAAATATAGCTCCAGAAGCCACACCAGCCCAGGGACTATTTTGGCGAGGTGGCAGTGATGCTCACTGCTCTGGGATCCGCTGACAAGTACAGTACTGCAAGTGCCAATCATGGCGCCGAGCTGAGCCGGCATTACTGGAGCCAGAGCCTCCAAGGGCTGGCCTCCATCCCTGAGGCCGAGCCCTGATGCTCCCTTACAGAGACACCAGAGGCCGTCTGGTATATCTTTAGGAGAGCAGCATCTCTCTCTCTCTCTCTCTCTCTCTCTCTCTCTCTCTCTCTCTATTTTGGTTATTAATGTTTTCCCTTCTGTACTAACTGGTATCTGTTACTGCTAATTCCCCCCACATTAACCCCCCTCTTTGAATTATTTTGTTGACATTACATGACAAGCTAGAATCATTATTTGTTGATTGACAGATGTAGTTACTGTGTAAAGTGTTTAGCCCAAATTCCTTCCACATCAGTTTCCAAAGACTTTTTCCACAGTTGTCAATAATGAGCCGGTATAAATTCCATCCCACTGAGTAGATGCTCAGATCTGTTTTTGATTTTGTCTATAAAGATATTGCATGTCCATTCTAAAATGAGCCTCCTTCCAATACTCCCCTGAAAATAAGCCCAGCCTTTACTCTACACTGTGAAGTGGCCATGCACAAATGCTGTAAAATATGGTCGCCACATGATCCAGTGTATGTATTCCACAAATCACTCATCACTCCTATCACTTTTTAAAAAATTATTATTCCACTGCAACTTTCACAACAGCTATGAGTCTGGAGACAAGTCACAAAAGATGCAAATCTAACTTTTCCTAGAACAACTTGTGTGGGTAGATTCACATTTGAACCCACTCTTTGCATACCAAATGATGATGTAATGTCTCTGCGGGGAATGTCATGAAACTGCAAAGTATCCAAGCTGAGGTGTGACAGGCATGCTGATAGATGTGCAGATGGGCTCAATACACACATATACACACAAACACACACACATACAGTGACCCACAACGTACACAAGCCCAGCCTTTGCCAGAAGAAATGATATCTTGGATCCTCACAGCTCAGCTCTTTGCCCCGTGTGGCTGTATCTGACGACACACCGCAAGCTTGTGACACATTTTTTGGACTTCATCGATCAGCAATTCTGAATCCAGCAAAGCTACTTTCCACCTTGTCGCTTCACGTTCCCATGAAGTCACCCTCTGTGCTCAATTTCACATCGACATTGTGCAAAATCTTTAAAAATATATTTGTCTCTGTTGCCAATTTTCTTTTTTCTTTCCCTGTGACCACACAGTTGAACCTTTACTATAAATCAAACTTTCTTTTTATGTTTTCCTTCATATCTTATGTCAACGTAACCAGCAGTTCGCTGTCACACACTTCACATCTGCACCCTTCAAAATCTATGCAACCACATTAAATTGAATCAGATCAAAATTCCACAACAACCTTCTACAGCAACGTTGAGTTCTAGATTAGTTATTCTACTTCCTCATCGTCTGTAAGCTATCTACCCATACTCCCCATCCCAACCCACCTCAAGGGCCAACTCCTCAATCTCAAACTGTCTCTGGGCGACGCGGCTGGATCCGGGATGGTCATGGTAGTACACCACCATGACATCGTACTTCTTCATCACAGACTTATAGTTCTTGGCGTTGAGGTCGTGGACACGGTCCTTTCCATCATACTCTGGGAAGTCCAAGCTATCCTTGCCCAACGATAGCCCCGCAAAGGACAGCAAGACTGCCACAAGCACCCAGGTCCACTTCATGGCTCCTCTCTAAGTAAATGTAGATGTATTTACAGTTTCAGAAAGGGGGGACAAAAAAAAAGAAAAAAAATCAAAATAGTTTGGTAAATGTAAGGAGAACCCCTTCCAATCCGCGTCACCCAGAAGAGAGCAAGACCAACTCTTGCATCCACCTTATTAAAAACCTCACATGGGCAACTGGCAGTGGGGCACAGGGTGCAAGAGGGGTTGGGCTAAGTTTGACATAGGTGTGAGTGTGCCTATGTGGGGTGTCATTGAGCATGGGGAAGATGAGGCGGGGGGGTCGCTGTGGTTACTGGGGTGACAGCCCAGCCTTGTGTGTGTATGCGTGCGTTTGCGTGCGTGTGTGTATGTGTGCGTGTGTTGCAGACCTGTCAAAGTGGGTGGAGAGAGGAGATGACGACCAACATGCCCTGATTCCTCATCCAGAAGAAGACGGTGATGGAAGTGGAGGGACAAAGAAGGAGGGTGTGTGTGTGTTTGTGTGTATGTGTGTTTGTGTGTATGTGTGTGTGTGTGTCTTTCTGTGTGTGTGTGTGTGTGTGTGTTGAGCCCGTCTGCATTGAGCCAGAGGAAGAAAGAGTGATATGATGAATTTAGAGATGGCTGCGAATATGTGGCCACTCTTTTCCCATATTAAGTGTAGATGGAGGCTTGGATCCCAGCTAAAAATAATGGATGTAGGACAGAGAAGTACATATCAGGAGGGGTTGCCGGTGTCTAATTTGCTGCTGCTGGCACCGGTGCAGCGCTAGAATGTGGCAGTGGGTCACTCAGGGACATGGAGAGAGGCGAGGAGAGGAGAGGGTGGTGCACCTGCTGAGGATTGGGTGCATAGGTGTCACTTAGCCCTGACTCAAGAAGAAAGTGAAACATAGAGTTTAACAGAAGGGTTTGGGGGGGGGGGATATTTTTTTCTATCTTTTCGAGGCTGATCCATCTGTGTATACAGTATACGTGTGTCCTGTGCAGTGTGTGCATGTACGCCTGAGATGATCGCATGTGGTATTACTTTACAATTTGAAAGGAAGGAGGTAAGCTATAAATAAATACAGTCTACATGGTATCCTAATACTCCTGTTGACCCCACTCACAAGTACACAAGTCACAAAACACACCTCCCTCTGTAGCAGGACATGTAACCTGCCATATCAGCCTGCCCAGATGTTTCCAACGTAAAACATTTCTATTCTTTTTTTTTTTTTAACTCTAATATATATCAGTGTTTACACCATTTAATTTTTTGCAAGGTAAAACTGCTCTTTGAATATGTGGGATCCATTATCAGATCATTAATCATTAATAAACAATGATGTGACACCTTGCAGAAGAAGTCAGTCAACTGGAATTTTGAAATCTGATTTTAGCATCACAGCATTAAACTACATTAAACATTTGCTTTTGGCTCATGGCCCACCATTAAGTTTGAGTTTTTGCCCTTCAAGGAAAAAAGTTTGGGCTCCCCTGGTGAAATGGGCTCTGCTTTTACATGTCACATTACATCTTCCATAACCACTGATGGAGGGATTTAGTCCATTCATACACATCTGGCTTAACACAAAGAAATTAGACATTAAATGTGTTGCATCCTGACAAAACTGCTAATTGAACTGAAACCACAACATTTATATTTGCTTTTATTTTCAATAGCTATCTCCAGGTTCTTAAAAGGTCCTGTGTGTAGGATTTAGTGGCATCTTTTGCGACCTTTTGCCAGTTTGCGACCAACAGAATAACCCTCGCCTCACCCTCCTCTACAGTGGCCAGCCAAAACGTGAAAGGCCCTCTCAAGAGCCACTGTTTGGTTTGTCCATTCTGGGCAACAGGAGGAACTTAAAGGATAGACTGCCTCTGTGGAAATAAAGTATCATTCTAAACTAACAAACTACGACAGTTTTTGGTTCCAGGTAATTATACACTAAATAGAACACAATTCCATTTCTGCCAACAGAAACCCCTAAATCATGTTAACCATGTTATTGTTGTTTATGCAGTTTTTTTTTTGTTTTTTTTTAAACATACTTATTTTGTAAATGTGTTTCTGTTCATCTTCTCGAGTCATCAAACATTTACTTTCTCAGTCTAAATTATTTTCTTAAAGAGTTAATGAAGAGAACTGACACTTTAATGTGGCGAGGGTAAATACATTTTGCTGACTAAAGCACAGACAAAGTGACATGACTTGAAGTCATTAAACAGGCAAGATATTATTTCATATAACAGTAGGAAAAGCACAGAGTGGAGTTTGACCCTTTTAGATGACTTGTAAGAATAGTTTTAAAAGCATTCGCTCATCAGCTTAAAGGATAGGTTCAACCAAAAATGAAACTGAAGGCTTTATCTACTCCACCTCATGCTGGTGGAAACAAACACAAAACATTTCCCGAGCTTCACAGCAAAACCATGTTGCAGCATTCTGCGGATCAGCTGAAGAGGTTGGGGAATTGTTTTCAACCAAAACAAAAACAAGTGAGAAATAAACATAAAATGGCTCCATACAGCTTATAACAGCACAGGCAGTAATACGAGGTTCTGGAAGACCAGAGATCCAAAACCAATTTGAAATGACAATATTTATAACCTTGAAACTGTCAAGCTTATGCACTCACATCAACACCATTAGCTCAGAGGCTACAGTGAAGATGTTGCTTGAAAAAGGGTGTATATTCAATAAAACAGTTGTTCTCTTGGGTGTATACAAAATCTTTTCAAATCAATTTCGATTCTCAGGGCTTTAGGGGACTTGACGCTGGACGAGCAGAATGGAGCCAAAATGTTTTTTGTTGTTGTTTTCATTTTTTAAACAAGTCACAATCTGCTGCGAGGCCATTTTGCTGTGAAGCTCCAGAAATGTTGTGTGGACAACAGACCCTCAGCCGACTGTCCAGTGACGTGGGGGTGAGTAGACACTGCCTGAACCTCTTTAATGATATTTAAATGACCCTCTTCTGGAGCTCATAGGTTCTCTGAGCATGTCCACTTGTGTCTAACATGTTATAACTAAGAAATCAAAATTATTTCAGTGGTCATTTGTATTATACAGTGAGTGCAAAGACTGTGTGATTGTTCCCCCACAGTGCAACTTTAATTTGTGGTCAGCAGGGGGTGCTCTCTGCTTAAAACTAAACTGTGACTACACTCCTGCACAGGTTTCTTTGGGTCCTCCAGCTGTGACTGATGTTATCAGTTTGCATGTTAATGGACTTTAGACAGGCCTGAATTACACGCATCAGATCTAACTTCACTGTGTTTTGGGTATTTTATACACAATGGTATGACAACAGTATGGTGCGAAGTGTGTGCGTGTGTGTGCTTGCGCGTGTGTGTGCGTTTGGATGAGGGGGGTGTCGTCGCTTCCCTCTGGGCGGTGCTAACGAGCTAAAACATTTCATAACATGTTGTACAATTGGCATTGTCCGCCTACAGGAGGTGGACAGGGCTGAAGCGTACCACGCAACGACCTGGACTTTAGTATAATTTCGCATTTATATATACAAGTGTGTTAAAGGTAAGAGTTGTCAATGTCAGCCTAGATTATCCCGAGTTGCTAGCTTACGTTAGCTTACGCTAGCTAGCAGTCGACATAGTTTTCAAGTAGTTGCTGCTCTCTCCTCGACTGCTACTCAGGCTAGGTCGTGTTATAACGTTAGTTCTGTATATTTCATCGTTGTAATAAAGATATAAATATTGCTGCACCTGAGTCGTACAGCACTGACGGTGTATACCGCTGAAATATACTTTGAATTAGGCTCATATCAATATGTTGAATGTGTGTTGTGTTGAACATAGACTGTTAGATAATAAGGGAAATGTAATATTCTAGTGCTGCTTAAATCAAGTCAAACTCCTCCTGCCATCATTTAAAGGCCACATGACGAGGAAGTGAAGTAGTTCACTTTATGATACCTTTTTAGTAATGTTAGAGAGATACACTGTTGCCAATACAAACAGGGCTGGAACTTGCAATATTGTTGTGATCCATTAAGCTATTGTTTGATTATTCTGTTAATCGATGATGTATTAAGCGTACAAGCCATCATAGACTAATGAAAAACGCCATAAGACATAACATATTGTGTTAACAATGAAATCAATCAGAGATCAGCTGCAGATTGTAATTATCACATCATTTGACATTAATGGGGAATTGATTGTAACAGTTTAGCTTTAGTGACAAAAAGAACAGTAATAACTTATAAATGATAACCATTTGCCTAAATTCCAATTATACTGAATGCTGGATTTTTTTACAGATGGCTTCAGCTCTGGCCAACAGAGCGATGGGAGCCATCGTAGGGTCGGCCGTTGCAGATGCAGCAGGTAATAATATTAAATGTCTCTCATAACAGTAGTGTTGTTTTGTGTCTTGTGTAGTTAGTAGTCAGTCACTTTAAAGACATGACCAATGGTTTTGCCTGTTACAGCACTTTCACTTCTCATTTGGCTATTTCTTTTAAAGAAGCTTTTTCTTCTGATGAATATTATATTGACTTGATGGTTCATCCCTCACAGCACAGCCCCTCCACTGGGTTTATGACCTCCAGAAGCTGCAGGGGATCCTGGCTCAGGATCCAAACCCAGAGTTCCGCCCTGAGTCGGCCAACCCTTTCTACAGGAGGCAGACGGGCCAGCAGAGCTGCTACGGAGACCAGGCGTTTGTCCTGCTGGAGTCCCTGTCTGAGTGTGGAGGTAAGTTTGTTTCTTCATCTGATTGATGATCTCCAAACTTTGACATCTTTTGAGACTGTGTAACTTCATAGAAAATCAAGCTTAGATTAATAGATGCTACTAGAAAACAAATGGCTTGTAATGTTGGTTGGTTATGTTATCAAGTCTACCCTTCCTTTCATTATTGACACTATTATTAGACGTGTGACATGTCCAGACAGTGATGAGCGCCACAGCTGTTCTGGACATGTCGTGATACAATCCTCACAACACCTGAATTATCCTAACATTAGATCCTCATGTTAGAAATGAGTTAAGGGAACTCATCAATGAACAATAAACCAAAAAAAATATCAGGCTTTTTAGGTTGGTACTCGTGTCTGGTGGGGATGTAAGATAGTGGTTTATATCTCATTAACAGCTTGGCTCACATACGTAAAGTACATTTATATGCTAATAGGTTCTATAATATTATGATAGTAATATTATATAATAAACTGTTTTCCTATTTACCTGTTTGGCCAGGTCTAAATGTTGAAGATCTGAAGCAGCGCACACTGAAATTCTTCGGGCCTGGATCAGAGTATGACACACCTGTAAACGATCCTTACAGAGAGAAAGGAGGTAGGCAAACCATCTATTCTTTATGTTTTTGCTGATGAATAAATTCACCTCCTTTTTATTTAGTAAGGTGGGAATACTGATGATGTCCTGTGCACCAGGGCCAAGACCTCAGCTGCCCATCGAGGGACCGTGGAGACAAGCAAGTTTGAAGAGCTTCCTGAAGAATGTGGATGCCGGCAAAGAGGAGACAGGTAAAGCAGCAGTGCAGTCATCACAAAACTGAGACATATCTTGGAGAAACAGCTCTAACTGATGTGTATGTGTTTACCGCAGGCTGTGAGAACGACTGTCAGATTGATGGAATAGCCAAAATGGCTCCTATTGTGGCGTTTTATGCAGGAAAGCCTGACATGCTGGAAAAGGTTGAGCAGGCAATCCGTGTCACACAGAACAATGATGCATGTGTGGCGGAGACTCTGGCAGCAGCAAGGTCAGTAGGTCTCCAAATACAGACATGAATGACTACAAATGTGATGGTGTACTTAGTTTTAGAATGTACTTGTCATGTCTGTATCTAAAATATCATGATATATTGATGTGCCAAGTCACAGTGTCACGCCTTTACCACTCAAATTTCTGCTATCAGGATAAACATACAAAAAAACAAAGTACTAATATACAAGTACTGGTATACAAGTAGTAATACCAGTATAGACCTTGTGAAATATATTATGACGCTTTATTATAATGGCTTTTGCTGGCTGTTTAATACACATTTCATTAAGTTGGAAATTCCACCAACCAAATAAAAAAGCTGCTCCTTCAATTAAAAAAAACATGAAATGCATTGTACATTGACTGACTGATTTCTAGGTTCCTTGAGCATTTCATCTTGAATGGTCCTGATCCAAAAGCCTTGGACTCGGTGCTCGATCAGCTCAGAGACCCGAACAGAAAGCAGCCCCAGGAGCTGGACAAAGCAGTCATTGGTATGTGAGACCTGCAGAACTGCTGCTTCACTGCGCAAAAGTCAGTCATGGGATTAAAGGGTCTACACTTCCCCTTTTTGCATGTTTATTTCAAAACATTCAATCTGTTTCTACGCTTCTCAAAAAGTTAACATGCAACAATGTGTGTAATATTATGTACTTTTTATTATGACATGATGATTATATGTGAGTGACTGTGTTTACCTGACTTTCTGGTTAATTTCAGGGCACATTCATCAGGTGAAGGAGAATTTATCAAAGACTCCAAAGGAGCTAATCCCCACCGTGTTTCCAAACACATGAGGTATCTCACAGAGCTCGGTTTAACCTTTTTCATCAGTCACACTTTTAAATACATTTCAGTAATGGAGTGCTAAATGTAACTCCGTCATTTATTCGACTGATATCAAGCCAACAAGTTAAAAGCCTTCATGCCTTCTGTTTCAGGTTTGCCAGGTGCGTTCCAAGCAGCGCTGCATGGAGTCCTCACAGCCGAGCACTACGAGCAGGCTGTGAGAGACACCATGAGCTGTGGGGGATGCACCTGTAGCAGAGGGTCCTTCATCGGAGCCTGTCTCGGGGCTCAGGTATGATTGTGCGCTAATCTGACATTTATGATATTTAGAAGTAAGCCAGTGTCATATGTTTTGATAATTTATGAAGTGTGCTTTTTTCATTCTCACAGGTCGGACTTGAGGGAATTCCAGCTACCTGGACATCCAAAACCCTGCGCTATGACTCCGTGTTGGAGCATGCCAAGAAAATAACCAAACATCACCAATAGTTATTTTTGTGGCAGTATAATGTGTTTTACAATCTGAGGTTGATGGGAACAAAGTGAAGAAACTGTTGCACTTTTACAGAACAGTGAATGAAGGTTCTTGTCTAAACTTTTGGACGGCAGGAGCCGGATGTTTTTGTCTCTGTTAAAGTTTAACATGTTGGTTCAGATGTTCACTAACTGACAGCAATAAAGTAATTCTGGAAAAAAAGTAATGTAGAATGGTTTGTGCAGTATCAAGTTTGGCTGTTTCATGATGCTACCAGTATCGACCAGTAAAGGCAGGGCTTATCATTTTGACAACAAGAAAAATTAGAAATAAAGCACTGAAATGTTTTTATCGAAATGTTATTCAAATCCTCAGTACCAGAGAGTCAAGGTGTGACTTGTTGGTGATGTCCTTGTATTGTATATTAATGCCTGAGTTATTAGTTGTGGATAGACAGAAGTAAAAGGTAGTGAAGTGATGAAATACAGTGATCTAAGGAGTGGGGAAATAGCATTAAGTAGTAAATAAAATAGAAATAAGATTAAGAAAATGCAGTGTGTGACTGGAGAAAGAAAAAATCACCCCATTAGTTTTCCAATGTATTTACTCAAGGCAGTTCTTTTTTTTTTCTTTTTTTTCCCCTTTTTTTGACATGCGCATAAGCCTTTTTCTTTTGTCATTTTAGTTTGCACAAAATACAGTAGGTCCAAGAATCTGGAAAAGTTGTATTTGGGAAATATGTAAATTTGTCAAAATCTATTCCCCTCCAATGTTTTAATTTTTCAATCTGTACCTCACAAATTTGGTTGATAACAAATTAAATGCAATGAAAAGAGTTGGTTTTCACATCATTTATTCTATTCAGTGTGAGTAAGGCTATCAGCAAGTTGAAAATTAGATTTGTAGACAACATTTTAGCTTAACATTTAAGTATTAAGCATTCTGTATAATATGATAAGATTATTTTTTGTATTTGTTGGGTGGAGTTGGACTTGAACTCGGATCCTGAACTGAATCTCTCAATATCAGACACAAATAAAAGACTTGCTCAATGAATAAATCTTTTTCCTTTAAATACATAATTTCGACTTCATCTTGACTTCATTTATTTACCTTTGTATTGACCGAACCAGCCTATTAATTTACTTTTCCATTTATTGTACTACATTTAGTATTTTTACTCATGAACTCATAATTTTTTATGTATGTATTTCCTTATTTAATTCAAATTTTGCCAACTACTGTCCTCCAAATAAATACATATCTCTGATTTACCAAGACAAATTAAATTAATGTTATCATATACATTAAACAAATCTGTCCAATGGAATCAATGTAAACAAATGTGCTCTGAACCTTGTTAAGACCGTACGCGCGAACAGCCGCCTCACTCCAACCACGACAG
Organism: Acanthopagrus latus; assembly: GCF_904848185.1. Classification (NCBI taxonomy): domain Eukaryota; kingdom Metazoa; phylum Chordata; class Actinopteri; order Spariformes; family Sparidae; genus Acanthopagrus; species Acanthopagrus latus. Next base: position 6,429,076 of record NC_051059.1, read on the forward strand.
TGTTATTGTCCCACCGGAGCCACCGTAGAATTTTCTGACGACAGAGTTGGTTAGCACTTGGGAGTCAAACATGGCTGGTAAAGGGGGAAAACAGAGTCGCTCTGGCTCTGGCCTTTCGGGTAGAAAAGGAGCGGGTGACCAGGAGGAAGAGGAGCAGCCGCTGCAGGCTGTTTTAGTCGCTGACAGCTTCAACCGGAGGTTTTTCCCGGTGACCAAAGACCAGCCGAGGGTAAGCAGCGGGCTAAGCTAACAGTACCGCTAATAGATGCTAACTAATGTCCATGCTGTAAACAGTGACAGGGCTGCTCTGACACTGATGAAATATTTCTCAATACCTTAACTTGTGACGTTTAAGTAGTTTTATTTAGCTGTTGTGTTTAATAATGATTAAGGACTTGTGTCAAGTTTACAGCTTTAATCCTTCCACTCTTTCACCCTCGTCATCTCTCGTCATCTGTCACATTTGTAATACTGACAGGCTCTACTGCCGCTGGGTAACGTTGCCATGATCGACTACACCCTGGAGTTCCTCACCTCCACCGGGGTGCAGGAAACGTTTGTCTTCTGCTGCTGGATGGCCAGTAAAATAAAGGAACACTTGCTGTGAGTTTCACTAATACTGTGTGATCATCCACCACTGCAACATTGGTCTCAATGAAAGATCTTGACCTGTCACTGTGTCTGACAGGAAGTCCAAGTGGTGTCGACCCACCTCTCCAAACACAGTCCACATCATCACCTCAGAGATGTACCGCTCCTTAGGGGATGTGCTCAGGGATGTAGATGCAAAGTCTCTCGTGCGCTCTGACTTTGTGTTGGTTTACGGAGATGTAGTATCCAATGTTGACATCAGTCAGGCACTGCAAGAGCACAGGTAAGATATAATCCACCTCTTTTCGTATGCGAACATGAGAAATGACAGGATGAGTGATCTTGGATTGTGTTACTATAAGACTGTGTGTCATTTTTGCCCAGGCATCGTCGAAAGATGGACAAGAACATCTCGGTGATGACGATGATCTTCAAGGAATCATCGCCAGGCCATAAGTCCCGCTGTGAGGAAGATGACGTCATTGTTGCTGTGGACAGTAAAAGCCAGCGGATATTGCACTACCACAAGACACAAGGGCTGAAGAGGCTACAGTTCCCTGTGGTGAGCGTTTCACTTCATAACCAGTCTTTACCTTACTCTGGCTTGGGATAGATGAGTGACAGTTGCTTCTGTTTTTTTTTTTCCCCTCGCAGAACATTTTCCACAGCGGAAGCAATGAGTTTGAAATCAGACACGACCTCCTGGACTGTCACATCAGTATCTGCTCTCCACAGGTTTGTTTCCAAACAGAGGAGGAAGCTGTTGAACTACTGACAGCTATTGTAGTAATAATATTTTTTTCAAAATTTTTCAGGTTGCTGAGCTCTTCACTGACAATTTTGACTACCAAACCAGGAATGACTTTGTCAGGGGGATATTGGTCAATGAAGAGGTACAACACAGCAAGTTATTTTTATTGAAATGTGGAATCTTGTCCACAAATGTAAATTAGCACATCACAAGCCATAATAAATTTTATATTGCTTTAGATCCTGGGCAACCAGATACACATGCATGTCACAAAGGATGGCTACGGTGTCCGAGTATCCAACCTTCTCATGTATGACTCGGTGTCGTCGGACCTGGTGCGGCGATGGGTCTATCCTCTCACCCCTGAGGCCAACTTCGTCGACCAGAAGGGACGGAGCTGTACGTATTCTCGCCACAACGTCTACAGAGGCTCCGGAGTCAGTCTGGGCCACGGCAGCCAGATGGAGGAGAACGTTCTCATTGGCTGCGACACCAGCATTGGTGCAAACTGTTATATTTCTAACAGTGTCATCGGTAACAACTGCACCATAGGTGAGCTGCATGATCAGCACCATCCAGGACTAGATGTTATCATTTTTGTGTGTAAGAGACTATGTACAAATATGTAACAGCAGAGATGTTGACAATTATCCTTTTTATGTTTGTTTTTTTTTATTGTAACAGGTGACAGTGTAAATCTGGACCATGCCTACATCTGGAATAATGTTCACATTGCCAGCAACGTGGTGATCAGCCAGTCTGTTGTCTGTGACAAGGTTGAGGTCAAAACAGGGGTGACGCTGAATAAACAGTGTGTCCTGGCTTATAATGTAAGCAACATGTATTATCATTCATTGATTGTGACTAGTTAAGAGCTGAATTGTGAGTGTGCAGATCCGCTTGTTGGTGCTAACTACAAACAAACATTTTCATGACAATGGTATGTGCTGAAAACTCGTGTTTTGAAGTAAATAAGTATGTAACTCTCACTGAATTTACACAGTGCAGGAACAAGTGATGGGAGGGGGCGGAGACAGACACCATTAACCACATGACAAGACACCAAATTATCAAAATGATTTTGAAGATGTTTTAGGTCAAAAAGTTACATAGTGTTGCTTTATGAAAGGACAACAGTTTTCAGTGAATACTCTTAAATTAACAGCTGAAATGTTTTCAGCAGTTCTACTAATGATGAAAACCGGCTCATTGCAGTAATGAACCTTTAACTGAGAAGCAGCCACGTGTATTGCTTACACGGTTCAACTCCTGAACTGCTTCAACTGCAACTGTAGCACAAGAACATTTTAAAAGATTTAACAGTTTAAATTAGTTTGATTTTTGTATTGTTTCAAAAACAGACATTGAAACTGTCTCAACTGCAATTTTTTAAAAATCCGATAGGACATGTGAACCATTAAAAAAAAATTCAAGTCAGAAACGAATCAATCAAATGTTAGATTTGTGGGATGTGAGAACACTGGAGAACTTTTCATGAACAGTTTTGTATGTGATAAAATTCGGGCAGCACAAAAAGGGGGAGGGGTCGTATTGCAATTTTTTTACCACTATGATAAGGATTTATGATTAATTGGTATGATTATTTTTGCATTTCCATTTTCCAACAAACATGTCAACAAACATTTGGACGACTGTTGAAATCGTCCCAGTGTCTATGATTTGGATATTACAATTACGATATTGATTATATTTACATTAATTGTGCAGTACCAGGTAAAATTCACCGCAGTATCTGTAGATTTTGGCATCAGACTGTGACCATTGTCATAGTCCTGCTTTTCTTGGACAATGTGAATGCACTTCACTTTGCGTTCTGTGTGCTGTGATGACTCTCCATCAGGGCATTATGAGCAACGGCAGTTGCAAACATTCATCATATTTCTTTGTCACTTTATTTTCTGTGAACTGTTTTCCAGGTGGTGATTGGACCAGACGTCTCTCTTCCCGAGGGAACTGTAGTGTCCATGCACCATCCTGATGAAGAGGAGGATGAGGATGATGATGAATTCCTGAGTGACGATGCAGAGGTTGGTCACAGTAAAGACAAAACCAAACTGAAAGGTGTGTATTGAATGTGTCCTGACGCATACATTGAATGGCCAAAATGCTTAAAATATTTGTGGTAATGAGTTTTCTTCTGTGCTTCAGCTTTTAACCCAGCAGAGGTTGGAGCAGAGGGAAAGGGCTACATCTGGAAGGCCAGCAGTCTGGATGACACAGAGGACGAAGAGCTGTCGCAGTGTCTCTGGGGTAGGACAGCAACTCGGCTGGTTTGTTTAGCTTATTGTAGAGTCCGAAAAAAACTGGTATTCCCCACGATGCCGCAGGTCGTGTCCGAGCAGCCTGACTTATGTTTCTCGTGCAACAGGTTTGGTTTTGAACCCTGACGTTGACAGTGAAAGTGAGGACAGTGAGCCTGACGATCCTGACGATCCAGTGATTCCCTCACCTGAGACGGACGACGTCAAAGGTGAGGAAAAAACAGGATTAAATAGAATGGAAATCAGAAGTTATATATGTTTTCCTTACCTGACTCTTGTTCGTTGGTGCGTTCATGTGTAGTGTTCCAGATGGAGGTGCTGGGGACCCTGCAGAGAGGTTTGGAGGAAAACATCGGCTTTGACAATCTTGTCCTCGAGATCAACTCTCTCAAGTAAGGAGGAATTTAAAAATGTCCTTTCCCTTTACAGTTAGCTACACATCCAGTTTGACACACTCTTTCTCTACATATAGGTATGCCTACAATATCACAATGAAGGAGGTGATTCAGATTTTAACCAACGTGGTGCTGGAGTATCCTTTCCAGCAGCAGGGCCCACAGCTTACCCCAGCGCAATACGTTGCTCTGCTCCTGCCTGTAAATATTATTGTCATACAGCACAATTTTATTTAAGTGTAGACATGATAAATAAATAAATATAATAAATATCCTCGTGCATGTTTTCACTCTTGTGTTTGTCCTCCTCTCAGTTACTGAAGAAATGGGCGCCGGTGTTTAAGAACTACGTGAAGAGAGCACAGGACCATCTAGACTGTCTCTCCGCCTTTGAGGAACACTTCCTGGAGCAGGACAGTCACTGGCCTGCTATGGTCAAGGTCAGGGTCTCCACCACGTACACTCAGTGATCTGCTGGCTGTTATGAAGGTTGAACTCAAGAACAAGAAAAGAACATGGGGTTTTTTTTTTTCTCTCCAGGTCCTGATGAACATGTACCAGCTGGAGATCCTGGAGGAGGAGACGATCCTGCGCTGGTTCTCCCAGGGGGCAACAACCGACAAGAGCAGACAGCTCAGAAAGAACCAGGGGGTACGTACAGGGCACAGGGCTTTATGACTGAATTAGAAGGAGAGTTGGTGTAAAGGACCAGGGGAGTGTAAAGAGGGAGTTCAATAAACAGAACTGGGTTTTTTTTCGTCCTTATTATGAGTTTATTTACTCCCCAAATCCAAAATACAATCGGACTTTCACTTTTGAGGTTTCAATTCAATTGGAACTCTTCTTTTTTCAGCACTGACAGCCCTGCCACTGTTTGTCTATTGCATCTGGGATTGTAAAGGTCTTGCTGTTACTTACATTTTCACATTCTCCTTTAAGAGGACAGGGTTGTGTTACAACAACATATCCTTGTGGCTTTTTGCAGGTCAGGGTTAGGCAAGAAATTTGAAATATCAGAGGTTAACAAAAAAAAAATACCCCTCTCAATAATGAATATTGGACAAAAATTCAGTTTTTCTCACTTCTGTCCAACGTAAAACCCTCGTTCCAATGATATCAATAAAGATCCCAGAAAAAGAAAATAAACCCAACATCTTCTGTTGTGCACAAGTTGGCAGAATAGAGATTAAAAACACGACCAGTAGAATCGCAGATCCTGTTTTTGATCATTGTAACTTCTCACTTCTCGCTTCTTACCTGTCCACGGGCATCTGTCATGCTGGATTTCTCACAACCCTGTTCTAATAGGTGGCGGAAGTACACTTAATAGTACACATTCAACTACTTTACTCAGTTAAAAGTGAGAAAGTACCCAGTGTATGAAGTATCCCTCTAAAGAACATTTCTATTGGCCATTTCGGTGTGAGCCGAACTAAACCTGAGCATTTTTCTCCTCCCGCTTTTTCTCCCCATTCGATTCTCCCTCTGTTTCCCCTTTATTACTTCCTTCATGTTGTTTTGTCTTACTACGTCTGCCTTGCATGTTGTGTACTGATAGATTGAAGTCAGCCATGCAGTGACGCAAAATAGAAATAATTTCCCTCAAATGCATTCAACCGTATGTAAAATATAAGGTGTACAAAGGAGAGATTTAGAAATCCATAAAAGGTTACATAAAAAAGTTGTCCGAAACAAAGTGCAGATACTGAAAAAAAAAATCTTCTCCTCCCCATCTGCCTTTTCTGACGCATGTTTTCCTCCAACAGCTTCAGAAGTTCATCCAGTGGTTGGAAGAGGCTGAGGAGTCTTCAGAGGAGGAAGGGGAATAATGAGGAGCACATCAGAAGGGACAGAGGACTCTGTAAAACTTGAAAACTGTTGTGTGAATAAAGGGATTCAGGCAGTTGGTTTTACCCTCCACAGCAGCTTCCGTCAGGACCATCTCTGTACAGTTCAAGCTGACATACATTTTATCACATAGTGCCACGTGATGTAAGGGCTGTGTGCTATGAATGTCTATATTCAAATAAAAAAGAAAGACCCTCGGACCACTTGGAAATATGTTGTAATAGAATCCATCTCACTTTATTGTCAACAACAGGGAATGTCTTCTGTTGCTACAAGGTTCTAAAGAGAGACAGTAAAGGTAAACCCATATCCTTTCACAAGACCGTACAACAGTTTTAGGCCCGCTTTCTCACAAACTGAACCTGACTGCAGGTCAAAAAACAATACAGTAAAAACATAATCATCTAGGAGGTAGAAGATTATCTGCTTTATTCATACAATACGAATTGCTCTCAAATTTGACTTTATTTCCATCCTGTCTGGACTGAATACTCAGACTGACAGTGATAAAATAAGTCATTCTTTCATCATTTTGAGACCTTATAAACCATTATACTGATTTTACATTATTAAAAAAAATTACATGACATTACAGAAAAAAAGTTCCCTTCAGAAAGTAGCATTCATTTTTGGAATTCTATGGTTGATCAATCATAAAACGGTAAATAACCTGCATTGAATCATGTTCTTCTGAGATGTTTCATCCCTTGTTACATTATGACTGCAGAAGAAATTCAGGGCTCATGATCCGGTTTCTGCCATATTCATCCTGTAGCAAGATTTACCCAGATTCTAAATAACGTCTTGATGAGACTAAACGGCCACACTCACCAGGTGTAGGATTTGGGTATAAAGAGAAACTTTGACAAGTGGTTAGAATCTTTTAAGTGGTCCGTTAACTACGGTGGCCCAGACTGGCCAGACAGAACAGCCCTGGATGACACAAACAAAATAAAAAATGAATATTTCAGGTAACACTAATATTTTTCATAACAGTTAATAACAGGAAAACACATAATTAATGTAGTGTTAATTATAAACAAAAATCATTGTTGCTGCCTTCACAGTTTCGTTCATGTGTTCTCATTTTATTGCGTTGCCAGGAAAGTTACTCGTTTTCTGTTTTGTTCATTTGTTTTCTCTCTCACCTCTGCGAAGGGTCTACGTTTTTGCCTGTCTCCACTGGCTTGTGAACAGGATTACACAAAAAACTACCCCATCAACTTTTGGTGCAGATCTGGAGAAAAGGGATGAATCCAAGAATTGTATTCTCCCTTTCTTTAACATCCATTCAACATTTTTGTTTGATTTCTCAAGTAATAACTCATGGATCTTGGAAAAAAGGAATCGGGTATATTTAGGTTGCTGGTATCTATGAATGAGTACAGTTTGATCCAGGTCCAAATAAAAAATATGTTTTTTTTAATTTGATAGCGGATTAAGCTTGACTGAAGTAAAGGGGCCTGCAGGGCATTAGTGGAGTTATGCACTCTACTGGGTGCTGTTCTTGTCTGTAAATGTGTTTTCTAAAATGTTGTTATTCTCTCTATTCATCTCACTTGTTTCATCCTTTGTTGTTTGTTTTTCCCCTTGCAGCCTCCCCAGCTAAGGCTTTGCTTCACCTTGCAACAAGAAAATACTTTGGCAGTGAGACAAAATCTAAAACGTGCTGCTGAGTTATCCTAGCATCAAGATGGTGCTACGGTTTCTAAAGTAAAACACCTGAGGCAGCATTGGGTTACCCAGTGACCAGACCAGTGTGCAGCTTTGTAAGCCATTATCGCCGTAGTATTCACGTGTTTGAGCCTACTTTGATTTGTCGTCCCGTTTCTCCACCAGGCCGTAAATGACCTTGGCTAGGAGAGAAGCCCCTGTGATGCCAGTAACAGCAGTCAGCGTCTTCCACATGCTGGCTGTGCTCTCGTGTCCATCCAAGAAGCTCCTGTGGTCAGTGGGGACCAGGATGAACTTGCGGCCGTCCTGCGGGGCCTGCAGCCTCATCACTTGGCCCCCCTCGAGCACCACCTCACCAAAACCAGTCAGGGTGCTCCCCACCCGCAGCAGCTCCTCGCTCTGCTCCATCGCCACAGGTCTCTCCCCGCTGAGGCCCTGCAGCATCACGTTCACCAAGCCCTCCTCAGCACGTCTCACTTTGTGATAAACCGTCTCCAGGTAGCAGCCAGAGGCGTCCAGAGGGTTTTGAACCTTCACGTACAAGTCATTGATGTAGGCTCCAGGGCTGACCAGGCTGAAAGGCACCGCGTTGTTGGTCTCTTTCCTGTTAATTGTCCGAGAATTCCTGGAAAATTAATCAAACTCTTACAAACAGGCTACAGGGTTAATTAGGAGACATTTCTTTGTTTTGTTCTGTTGTCTCCTGTACCATGTGCGGCTCAAAGAGTTCCAGTATTTCCAGTGCTCCTCCACTGCTATCTTCTGGATCACGCCAAAGCATCTTGGAACAAACTGGCTGGCCAGTGGCTCCCCATCTGCCTGGACCATACCTTGAAACAGACAGTAGGGAAACTGTAATTCCTCTTTAAAAATATCACCATGGCTGACCACATTCAAAACTGCACTTGCAAAAATGTTAATTCTCGACATGTCTGTACCTTCTACAGCAACATACTGAAGCCGCTTACGTGGAGTTGCCCACAGCACCTTCACCAAATGTTGGTCTGGCCTGAAAACGGGTATTTCCTGACATGAACACAAAAAAGCTTTCAAATGAGCATTTTCAATTGTTTGACAACATGAGCTGTATTGACACTTGACCAGGGCTCAGACAACTATGTGCTTACCCTCAGCTGTTTCAACTCTTTCTTCTTTTCTTGGTATAAATGATAGAAGAGGCCAGAGAAGGCGAAACTGGACCCGACACCAATCAAAACCAGCGGGTTTACAGGAAGGTCACCCATATCTGCGTCTGTGACAGGAATGTATAAAGTCAGCACTAGTCAGAGTAAACTACTGTGCACGCATTAACTATCAGTGTCGAAGAACTTTATGTGTTTTTGAGGAATAACGACGTAAAGACCGACGAGTGGGACAACTCTTACCTGCTAAAACTCCGACTCATGGGCAAATTGGTCACATAAATCGAAAACAAAAGTGACAATTACGTTGGTACCATTTCCTTGTTTGTCCACGTTGCGTCACATTTCATCAGCCAATAGAAATACACCGTATTTTCCCTAGTTTATTATTTTTTTGACCGCCAGGTGGCAGCAACGTCCTCATGAAGAAGTGCTATTTACACAGTTCAGGTTAGTATACAGTACTGTAATATGTTTATCCTTAAAACGAAGCATGATGTCGTTGTGGTTGATTACAAGCGAAGGTCTATAGTTCAGATTTCACTCAAAGTAGGCTACAAAGATAATGGCAACAACTGACACTTTAAATAATCATCATGCAGAATGGCCCCTTTCAGTGTTATGTTATTTTTCATGCATTGTAAGTGCTACCTAAATTTTGTGGTTGTACAAGGAGGCACACCATATAACAAGTTTATTAGTTTCAGATTACTCTATAAGATTTTGTGTAAAAAACCTGAATCTGAAAAGTAAGTATAGTATAGCATAGCAACTATATTTGAATGTAGTCAAATTCAAACAACATACTGTAGGAGAACCACCAAAGACATCTCATGACCACAAGTTGTTCCAGGGCAGGCTTATTTATATATTATTTGCGTAGTCAAATATCACTTTCAGTGTCTCAATAGGCGTGTCGGGCCCAGATCATGCATGACAATACAACAAGCATTTCCAAAAGTGATCACAAGATGTTTATTAGGGAAGGGGGAAAAAAAACACGTGGCACTTTCTTTCTATTTCTATGAAGTAATTCAAATCAAACTTCTTGAAAGGGTAAAACCACTCTTCAGTTAAACAATTCGCAACTTGCATGCTTTTTGTTAGGGGGTAAAAGCACAATGGTGGACTGCAACTGAAAACATTTCCTCAAAACCGTACTAAAGCAAAGTATTGTACTCTTTACTCCACTACATTTATGTAACAAATAAAGTTACTTTTAACTTTGCTAATTAAAGGCACTGCCAACCCACACAGGTGTTTTCAATCACTTTGGCGGATTAGATCTCTAGTATGTAAATATTGCAGGAGTCCACCACTGCAAAAGCACAAATGGTTCCGGCCTCAGCTGCGGCCCTCTGAGAGAACGCCGCTTACTTTGAAGTGGATACAGCTTTTAAAATCACTCCCTTCTAGTCTTCGCCAGTGATATTTCTGTTGGCACCAAAAAAAACCAAAAAAAAAACAGCATTAGCGTCATGGCAACTACTTACAGCTGTCCAAATAAAAAAACAGCTGTAAGGATCCCAATTTGACCTAGAAACCTTGAAATCACTGGTATGGAAAGGACGGTTGCATTAAAAAGTAGGCAGGTGTTGTTACTGACCTAGTGGAAAGAACACTGGTTTTGAACCATCACAAGTCCCGTTAGTTGGAGGGAACAAACATCAGTGGGGGAACAGACATCGACACAACGGAGTGCTCTACATTGAGAGAATGCCAATCTGTTCACCCTCGTTTTACCTTGGTTTCTATGAGTCTACCTCTTCACCTTCTTTACCTCCATCATCAGTGGGGTTCTTTGTCTTTTGCTGTGTAGAGTTTCCACAGTTAGTCCGGTTGTTCCACAGTCACCTGGGGATAGTGACCGGGGAAAACAATGGCTGTTTTGGTTAACCAATGGCATATGCACTTCTTTGGTGCCATAATTTGTCCCTAAATATTCAGTGAAAAATTGTGCCCTGTTGGAGACTAAATAGCACAGTGAAAGAGAGCTTTATAGGGAACCAACCTCTGCAGCCATTACATTGCACAATCAGTGGCCTATTTGCCTCAGAATGAAAAGTTGAAGCAAAAACAGTGGTCCACTGCCAGTTTAATGTCTTTAAGGTTGCAATGTGAGATCATTTTACTGTAAGATATTTAAAAATGACTAAAATTATCGATGTGAAGAAATAATGATATTGGTGTTGTTCTGAAGACGCATATGTATTGTGCAGAAGAGACATATTCTGACTTCAGCCTACTAACAAGATAGCCCCAGCGCTCCAAAGCTCCTGTGAGCACCAGCGCTGTTGCTCTGAGTTTCCAGTCTGGGCAGACTAATAGGACTGCCAGCTGCACGGCTAACTGAGCTAACTAGCTAACCGCAGCTACAGTTGGTGGCTGTTAGCCACTTCTCTGGTGATGTGCTGCCCCCGTTTTTGTTTGGAGTTTGAATTCAACAGGTGGTCGATTTTTACATACTGCATCTTTAACGCGTCACAGCAGTGTGATATGGCAGTTTTACTGCTTGTTATCCTGGTGTGACTGATTGATGTTGCCAGTCTGAAAGATGTATTCATGACAGTGATGATTTGCAGGCTGAGTCATGCTGCATTTATGGAGACCGTAACATGCTTTTCATTACAGGTTGCGTACGTCTTTGGAATTTGAGCTGTTCCACGAAGGAGGATTTTCATTTCTAACCTCCCAGTATTTCACAACACTGGAGAAAAGTTACATAAAAATACTTTTTAGAGCTGAGAAATCTTTTCTTCTGTCCTTGGTTTATTCCTTTATTTCCTTATTTGCCCCTGGAGAGGTCCAGATCACGTTAGCACACTCAATGCTGAAGCACTAATCCTCTGATTACGTTTTTTACTGAAAGTTGCCAGCCTGACCCACGTAATACACCCATGCATCATAAAGTAAAGCGTCACAGACTATTCCAGCTCCCTTTTTATTGTCTGCCTCTCTGTCTGGGTACTAAATAGCTACCTGTTTCTCTTGGCACACAGTATTGGACTGGGAACACACACCTGTTTTAAATATGTGGTCATATTTTCACCTGTCATTAGATGCTATCTGCACCTACTCTCTTCAAACCCTTTTTTTTTCTTTAGGTTGTGAGTGGTGTTGCTGAAATTGAACATGCATCTGCACTGCTGGAAATACTTGAAATATACGCATATACTCATTTACCATAGTTTTTCAAATAGAAGTGAATCTTCAGGGGGCATCTCTGAGACCACAACATTAAAAGCATTTTTAATTAAACACCCAAAGCCAAGAGAAGAGAGGAGACACACTACTACACAATACCCCGAGATGCTTTGTCTCTCTCTGGCAGTTCATGCTCATCCTGATCAAGGCGTTGCTTCATTCCTCTGCAGTATGTCTGTGCTTACAGACAGCAAAAGGGGCGTTTAGCTCAAAATATTGACGTCAGTTACCTTATTGTGGAAACACCTCTCACTCAGTCATTTGTGACCTTGGTGCAGCATCTCCAAACCTGCATGGAACAAACCTCGGATGACACTGACAGCACATACAGGCTCTCGTGACAGTCGAGATACGCGCTGGCTTCACGACTGTTGCAGAAAATCAGGACGAAATGAAAAGACTCAGGCAAATTACGATCAGATCTCAGCAGAAGGTTTTGACCGCCAGCTCTTGACTTCTTTATCTTGAGAGAGGCACGCAAGAAGCAACCTCGACCAGAGGACCAAGGACCAAACCAGAGTATAAACAGAGAGCATAGCTTACCATGTGGTTGCAAATAACAAACTAACCTACATCTTAACATGTTCTGAGCTGATACCTGACAGTGGGATAGCAAAATTGCCAGACCAGTCTCGTCCTTGGCTAATGAATAGTGGTTATTGTTATAGCATTCAATAGCAAAAAAAAAGTCCCTGAATCCTCATCTCTGACTTTCACAGTGCTCTCAGTTCTCTTGTATTTCTTTCTTTTAAAGACGCACACACACCCCTTGGCTCATCCTCTCGCCGATTAGTGTGATAAGAAAGAAGACACACTGCTTCCGAGCTGCACCATCTCCTTCAAGTTCATTTGAGACAGTGGGGAATGGGTGGCACAGAAGCTATGGATCTAGTTATAATGAATGGCTAGCAGAAAACGTCTACATTTATGTTTTGCACACGAGGAGCCCTCAACATTCTGACCTTGAAAATATACTGTAAGGTAGTGCTCTGTCAGAGAGAACGATCATTTTCTTGGAACACATGCAGCTCAGGGGGACGTTTAGTTAAGTTAAAGCAATGTGATTAACAGAATACGATCATGATAGTGTGATGGCCTCTGGGAGCCTGCACTATAGGCACCAGCAAGCCAACGTGCTCGTAATGACAATTTCTGACATATTCTAATGTTCTGCATATACAATGCTAACCATGTCCACTATCTTAGATTAGCCTCTTAGCATGCTAACATTTGCCAATTAGCACTGAAAACAAACCACAGCTGAGCTTGGGAATGTTGTTTGTTTCACAGGCATTTGTTCAGCGCCCATGTCAAATGTGATGGGGTCAGATGTTAGCAACGATTGTTAGTTACAGAGTAGGTTGTATGGATATTAAAATACAGTGCAGACCCGCTCCACAGACGCACCATGCTGTTTAGCCCGTTATGCAGGTAAGCAGCTTTTAATGCAACTAATGTTGTGAGACATGTGTTGTATGTCAAATGTGGACCCCAGGAAGATAGTTGTATGCTGTCATGAGCTAATAGAGACCCTTTGATTAAACAAACAAACAGTCTTCTAAGGCATTTTTGAAGTGGCCATATCCGTACCGCCGGGTCTCGGTTATTCCAAAAGTTATTACAATTCATCCTCAGATGTGAATGTCTTTACCAAATGTCATCGGAGATTGAGCCACTTTATTTTATCAACTCTGTCATGATGACACCAGAGTCATTACAACAGCTCATCCAGTAGTTGTGGAGATAATTCTTCCGAGTCCAAACTGATGGACTGATCAGCAGACAGACAGACAGACAGTGCAGCCATCCTAAGAGACACACAGCTAGCATGGTAAAAAAAAAAATAACTTGGACCACAGAATCCCTCATAAGTCACCAGGGTGCAGGTGGCGAATCCATTTCATGTGTCCATGATGGGAAATGCTACTAAAACAAACGTGCTTCCCAGCAGTTTTGGTGACTTTCCTTTTTTTTTTTTTTTCCATTTTCAATGATGGATGACACATTCAGGAAGATCTCAGATTTAAATGGTTTGTGGATCATTTTCACCTTTCTTACAAGATGAGATTTTTGTGCTTGCAAGCTTGACAAATTGAAACATCGTTACTCATCCACTGTTTCATCAGATGATTTATAGATATTCTCAACAGACACGCAATCAAACACACGCTGTGCTCTGACAAACAAATTTACATTGCTTTGGGTTTCCCTGCTGGGAGGATAATTCCACACTCTGATCTTCTGTTTAATTTGATGAGTTTGATGCACCTTTGTAATTATCACGACGGCCTCCATTAAAATATCTGGAGCGCTGACTGACGGCTCGTGGATCGGTTCAGACTCTGACATCATCATCTGAATGAACCCCACAGGTTGTGTGGGAGGTCGCGCAGCCATGTTTCAGCTTGTTTGTTGAAGGCAGGAATTAGAGTAATAATTACCTACAATAATTATGTCTCTGGGAATATTAAAGCTTTAATAAAAGTAAATGAGACCCCTTACATTGTCATTGAAGAGGTTGTACGATTGATTTGTGGCAGAAAACAGAAGGATAAATATTGGTCACGTGAGCCGAACTGAGCTTAAACCTCATATAGTTACGAGCAGAGATAATGACAAACCGAAAAAAATGTAAACACAGATCTTCTTTATGACGGAGGGTTTATGAGAAATGTGTTCATAGTTTTGAGACACGGGCAATAAAACACCTGCCAGGAGAGAGATAAACATCGGTGGTGTCAAATGTTTGCTGTAATGACACCTATGCAGCACATTTATTTTGACTTAGATTCTACTCAAAGTAGCTAATTCTGGAGTTTGCGCTCTCACAGACCAGACATGTTCAAAACGCCTCGTAAAACAGGAAACTGGGACAAAAAAAGGGCGGTTTGTCCTTTAAATTCCCCAAACTTCATCCAGCAGAACTCGAAAGCCCAAAAATTTGACTTTCCTCCGAGAGGAAGGTTGTTCTGACGTCCATCAAAAGCTTTCGCAAGCTGAGTCACCCGCTGATAGTAGAACCGGGCCAGCAGCGCATAAGGTGAAGCACATGTTGCCACAGGAGGAGTCGGTGCACGGGAAACAAGGACGACCTCTGTGCATTGTTATCTTCTTCCTGGCTGGAAGTAAATAACGTAATCCTCATCTCTTCACACTATGCACAGTGATGCATGGGTGCATGATGACAGGGCAGACATCTGACCAGATACAAACACACACACACTCACAAACACACAAACACAAACACACACACACACAGGCTGCATGTTTTCCTCTTGCATTTAGGGGATCGGAAATATTTATCAGTTTTCCCGCATGGCTTTCGATGAATGATCCGTATGACTCTCTGTTCTCTACAGATTTTCAGTACATATGATTTGTGCCTCATGCATAATTCTCCGAGCGTATACAATGGCATCATCTTATCTGAGAGCTGTAACTGGTTCTACATCTGGGAACCAACTGAGAGAGACCGATCTTCATTGCATGTAATGACATGAACATCTGAATGTTCACCGTGCACAGTCCTCTATATGGTCGGACCCGAGTAGATAAAAATGTCTTAAACGTCTAGTGTGTAGAATGTTACAGATTTAATATGTAACATTAAAATGTCTTACATAATGCCAGATATTTCAAGCAATGTTCAAGCCCAGAGAAATCTTCAGTTTTACACAAGGTTAACGTTTGTTTCCTTGGCTGTTTGTTTGATCCCACGAGCTTCTGTATTGGCGCAGTAGCCACCTTGGATTTCATTTAGTCACGTTAGTTGCTAGGACTTCTGGGAAAACATCGGATTATACCACAGAAAAAGATGAAGGAAGTCGCTGAACAGGTTTAAACTCAACATCAGTGTTACCACGTCTGTGATGGTGGCTGCTTAATAATAAAGACAACAACTCCCGTGATCATCAAACTGCTTTGTCGGCTGAGAGACCCCTGCTGGCAGAGATCACACACTATATGTTAAAGTTACAGTGACGTGAAGTTTGTGAGTTAATCTGTGGAATCAGGGTCGCCGCCTCAGCTTTAAGGACATTTTAAAAGGCTTTTCAAGAGAACAAAATCTGTTTTCTTGTCACGTTTGATTGAATTGTATAATACTGTCAGGTGCATCTAATGTCGCTCAGCGTTTTCATCCATTATTTTGTCCAACATTTAATTTGTTGCCTGCCTGTAAGTCCTCAAATGACTCGCACTGTTACGGTACTCTATCATATTATGTAAGTAAGTTTATGGCTGTTGTGGAGGAAGTACTCAGATCTGTCATCTCAAAGGATGTGACTCTATCCACGCTCTCCAGTTCCTGTTCTCAGTGCCTCCCTGCGTAGCATTTTATTGTTGTAGCTTATCAAGGTGTGTCTTCTTAATGTACGGCTACCCAATTATTATTTTAATTATAGCTAACTAGATATACGGCAGCGACAATTAGCGCTTGACCAGTGGACCACGCCACTCCTCTGCAACCCAGGTCCAGCCAGTCAAACCACCTGCAACAACAGGAACAAAGGGGGGGAGGGGGGAAGATGAAGTCACGCCTATTAGGACGTGCACCCATTGAGACTTACCCCCACTGTGAGGCCCCATCCACTCCGTCTTCCTCGCCATCGTTTTAAGAATATGTGCGTCCACACGGTTCCACTGAAATGACTGAAAACGCTGTAGTTCATATTCCAGGCCTATAGGTGGCGCTTGACATTCGCCAAAAACGGAGAAGAAGACACGGAGCGTGCACATTAAGCTTGTGCACAACATGAAAAAGATGAAAGTGGCTAGTGCAAGTAAACCAGAGTCTTTTGTGTGGACCGGTAATGAGGTCGAGTAAATTGCAAGAAGGGCTCAATATCTTCTGCAACACGACACAAGCACGTAGTCCGCTATTGTTGGTGGTGGTGCTGTTATGAGATGTCGTCGGGGTTCAGAGGTCAAAGGCAACAAGTCGAGGGGCGGGGCGATGGCGTCATCGTTTAGGAAAGTATGCAGATTCGCCGTCCACATGAGAACGGGAGGGCTGCGTTTTCGGATTTCTCCACCCTGAGACCCATTTTCAAAAAAGCGTGTTTTCGGGGGCTGCGTTTTCAGGATCCATGTGGATGGCGTTTTCTCAAAAGAGCGTTTTCGTGTGGACGGCCCCTGAATCTCAACCACCCCCCCCCCCTCAAAATTGGAAATCCCACTCAAAACTCCCTTTTCATCCACCAACCTCACATCCGACCACGCCGACCCCTCTTTACCATCCTGCCCAACATTTCCCACCAATCAAACAGTAAAACTTGCCGTGGTCTTGTTGATTTAAGTTTTGAGTGTGAATTTGACAGGTGGCCAATTCTTACATATTGCACCTTTAATGCTGGAGATGTAAAGTGTAGCCTGTGAAAATAAACTCTGCTTCATTTAGCTGATTGGTAATAAAGAGGGACTTGATTAAGTTTACGGCTTTATTTCAATCTCCTCATTTCCAGGTTCAGTGTTTCCAATAGTTTCTGTGGCGGAGGATCACATGAGAGAGTGGTTCCTCTTTCTTTTCTGCAGAAGAAATTCCTCCATATTGTGTAAAGATGGCATAATGTCCTAAATATAAATATATATGCATGTTATAAGGTATCTCAAGAGGGCTTTCTGACTGGATAACATGTTTTTTTTGCATTTCGGAAACATGCTATAGAAAATGAAACAAAGGCACAGTCGTGTCTTTATTTCACTTTGCCGACACGGTTTCCTTCTCTCTTTGTGGCTCCGTGTCGACGCCCTCACCCACTGACGTCCACAGATGATCCTCCATTGGTTACTTGTTGATTGTTCAAGGTAAAGCCCGAGTGGGAGGAGGAGGAGGAGGAGGAGGAGGAGGAGGAAGACTTCAGGAGCGGAGAAATTCGCTTCACCCAGAGCGCAAGAAAGCCACGGAGTCAGCAAGTGGGTCCAAACTCAACCTGCGGAGGATTATCAGCACTTTTTTTTTTCACGTCCTAAAATCTATTTTCTTTTTTTGTTTTTTTTTTGTTTGTTTGTTTGGTTTTTTTTTTTTTGCTGTTTTGTTTTGTTTTGTTTGTTTCAGCCTCTCTGAAGGACATGTTGGTGCAGGTTTCAAAGAGCATTTCCATGCTCCTCTGCTGCATGCTGCTGCGACCCGTGAGTACATTTCACCGCTTTCTCCTCCTGACTTGAACTTGGTCTTGTTTTCGAGTGTGCGTCACTTGCCCGAATAATCGGTAACAACGTGAGGAGGATGCGGGCAGAGCGTCGCCCGCACGGTTAAGCTGAGGCAGCTTTGGATGCAGTGCGCACCAGTGTGGAGCTCTGCTCATCCTCCTGTCAACATGTGTGGAGTGATGATGGAAGGATGTGTTTGATCTGGTTGATGAGATTTTTTTTTAATTAATTTTTTTGTATGTCTTTGTTTAAAAGTGAGTGTTTGTTTGTTTGTTTCTAAAGGTTTTTAACATCAAGAATGACTCCCTCTGACATCATCACCACACCAGCCTCTGCTTGGTGTGTCAACAGTCCAATAGCCCTCGATTCCCCAGGCACCTCAGGCGAAACCTGTTGCCTTTAAATGACATTTGCCACCAAAACAAAGCACTCAGCCTGGCTGTGATCGCCTCTGAGCGGCATTATGTCTCAATGTCCCCTTTCCATGACCAAGGTTAGAAGTGCACTATGTAGTGTTCTAGAACAAATTCAAACTCATAATTTTAACATTTATATACTGATGAGGCAAGAATACAAACTCTGACGTATGTGTTTTTTCCATAACTGAATAATCGAGGAAAGTAAGGTCCCCTGAAGCTACAGAGGTGGCAGGGTCCGACAAATAAAAACAGTGAAACAGGATGAAAATTGTGTTGTCCTTTAAGGTGTTCAGGCATTAAAAAAAAAAAAAAGCCTCTTCTTATTCAAATGTCTTCCCCATAACCACACAGTGCCCCTTTAAAGTGAATCAGCAGGAGCAGTGTGGATCTCCCTGCAGGACACCATGGCAATCCCCTCCTTTGTCTGTCTCTGGTCTCTAGCGTTCTTATCCTCAGCTGTCTCCAGCAGAGAAGCACGTATGAATCATGCTGGAATTCAGCTGGAGGTCACAGCCCTTAGAATGGCATACTGGCTTTTACATCTGCATGTGTACACACACGCGCGCAGACTGCTTCAGAGTCTCTGTGGTGGGAAAGAAGCAAAGGAAAATGGATGGTGGAGAGGGTTAAAAAGGATGCCCATAATCATAATCATGACTGTGATGATGGAGCACGGGAAGTTTCCCCCTGATATTCCAACTTGTATCGCTTCGGGCAGCGCCGATCCATCACTGACAGCATCTTCTCCGGTCGTAGTCCGGTGAAGTCACGTCCAGGACGTCCTGCGTAGCCTGGGGAATGACATAAATCATAACCTAAATGGGGGAGTCACCTTGTGTGAGGGGAGAGGCTGGACTCATGTGGGCTCATTTTGTGGCTAACAATAGCCACATACTACTAGTCTGATTAATGCCCACGGAGAGGAGACTCATCCACCTAAGTAACAGCTATAAATCTTCCCGTCCTATATTCTCGGGTGGCAAACACTCATGGGTTCATCTTCCCGCCGAACCAATTCACGGCCAGAGGTTTCAAACCGGCGCATGCAAATCTGAGGAATATGACGATCGAAAGATTGATTTTGTGTCTGCCACGTGTGTCGGGTGGAGAGATTAATGGGAGCCCGGGTCAGCTCATCTCAATAGATGGGTTCGCCTTGAGATGCGTGGCACCGTCGAGAGAGCACACACGGTATAACTCGTGCAGCCATCTATAACAGACAGATGATGTGGTGTGTGTGTGTGTGTGTGTGTGTGTGTGTGTGTGTGTGTGTGTGTGTGTGTGTGTGTGTGTGTCACCGTGGCCTGACGAGAGAGACGCAAAACATGTGTGAAATGTCTTCACAGGTGTTTTCCGTGCAGAACCAGATGTGTGACATGATGAAGGAAATCGACAAGGAGAGGGACATGTGTGAGGCTCAGATCGAGAACAAAACAACAGGTACGTGCAGCAGCTGTTTGTTGTAAATTGCCTGATCCACAAGCAGGTTGTGGCCGAAGTGACACAGCGACGCTCTTAAGACAACAGGAGCTGACCAAACCTCGCCCCTGGCTTTGCATTACAGCCCGCATGGTTGGGCACCAGCCTCCCCGTCACATGTGCCTCGGTTCAGTTTCAGTGTAAACCTTCTAATAGATTGAATGTCCCTTTAAAGTTTCATTACGCACTATTTAAAAAGTTGTAATGGAGGCCACTTAATTGATTCGTCGTTTCGATTTATTGCTGATGGAGCTGAGTGGGGTGGTGCATGCTCACAGCAGGCGGCGCATAATTACGTTTGACTGAGAGACCATTTGGCTTCAATGAGTCTCTATTACCTCTGTGTGCAACCCAAACCTTGTTGAGACTCTGTTTACTTCGGAGCATCATCATTCATCAAAGCCTTTTCGCAGTGAAAAAGGGAATCAAACGCTCATTATCTTTTTGATTTAGATGCTTCCTATAGATTCCATCAAATGTAACCGCTGCCACCTCTCCTCAGGGTAACGCTGCCAATATCACCCACTAAAGGTGAGCAGCTGTGGATTTAACCTGATTCTGCGTCCTGAGACCAAACGAGTCACAGTGGTATTTTGAATTTAAATGACAGACAGGAGGCTGTTTTATTAGTCATGGTGGCAGCGTGTTAACTCAGGTCATCCCGCTGCTATTGACCCAGCTGACTTGTGCTTTCACGTTGGCTGCCATGGGAACTCCAGGGCTCAGAGCAGCTTGCTCTTTGTCACCTCACAGTAGTTTGAGTCAGACATTTACTGATTTAAAAAACAAAAATAGATTTAAAAAAAAGTTGTTCTGTGTTGTCCTCTTATGGTGTTTGTCTCTCTGGTTCTGCTTCTCTGCTCTGCTGCAGGTTGCAGTGGGACGTGGGACAAGATCACCTGCTGGCCCAGCGCCGACGTCGGACAGGTGGTCACCATCCCCTGCCCCAAATACCTCTTCTACTTCTCAGGGGACGCTCCCACTCGTAAGAATCAAGTCTGAAAAATAGGTTTTGCGTGTGTTTCCGAGTGTGTGCGCTGTTCAGCAAACATTAGATGAATGTGGTTTTTCATCGGAGATTGAATATCGAATGGCCGAAACCCGCAATCGCGCAGAGGTTAAAGCAACACTGTGTGACTTTCTGCTGAAAGATTGTTGATTGTTGAGTCTCGTTCAATCAATCCCTCCCTCCATCCTCTGCAACCACTCATCGTTTGCAGGATTGCGATGGCTGGTGTCAATCCAAGTTGATATTGGACAAGTTTACCAGTCATAATCGAGTACCAAATTGTGTCTTTGCTGTCGGACATTTACCCAGAGCATTGGTACTTGATGATCTGGGAATGGGACTCAACAATCAACTATCTTTCTCCAGAATTACTTTGTAATGCCACCCCTGCTAAACTGATCGTTTAAAGCAACACTCTGAAACCTTTAAAGTGTCATTACAAAATTGATTATATCATCATGTGATATTTATTTGGTGAATTTAGAGAGACCCGAAGTTTGTACAATAGTTACTTTGCGAATGTAAGAGGTACGCCATGGCTATTTGTTATCTCTGGGTTTCTAGTAACAGAATTTGTAATATAACAGGATGATATAAAGGTCTGGAAATGAAGGTCTGGGATGAAAGATTTTGTACTTGTTGGAATGAGAGTTGGCAGGGGGATGAAAATCATGTTCTGTGTAAAAACTCAAGCACTGTTGATAACCAAAGGAAGTACCTGCCAGGGTACTTCGCAAATCATCCATCTACGCTCAAACTTATACAGTTATTACAGACTGATAAACCAAAGATAGTATGTAAACTAGATGCATTTCTGAGTAATGTTCTGCCTCTCTTTCAACAACTTGGCTTGTGCTGGAAATCTGTTGTTTATCATTGTACTATGGTTTTGTTTTATGTTCATATTCCATACCACTATGTTTGGTTTGGAGAGAGGAAAGATCTAGTTCTGAATCTATATCTAGAAGTGGGAGGGGACCGTTGTGGTGCCATATAGACTGCTCTATATGCTAGAACATTAGTTGGCCTTTAAGTTCCTTTAACTGGTTAAATCAACACATTTTCATGCATAAATGACTGACTATGTTGATTACAAGGTTGCACTTTAGGTTAGGTTCAGGCACTAAAACAACTTCATAATGTTTAGGAAAACATTGTGGTCGGGATAAAAATAAAAACATTTCTGATATTACTTAACTTTAGTTACTTCTTGTACGTGACACAACATTAATGACGTTAGTTGGTTAAAATGACTCAATGTTGACATTTGGTTTCACATGGACCCTCTTGGTCACGCCATCTTCCTCCCTCTGCTGACTTTCACTCTTTATCACGTCCTCTGACCTCCTCCTTTGCTGCTGATATAATTTCTATGGCCACTAGAGGTCGCTGCCTTACAAAACAATACATAGAAAATATTTCTGTGTGTATTTATAACACAGGTACAGTGGTTAAACCATACTAATCTGAGGTACATAATGTGTGTGTGTGTGTGTGTGTGTGTGTGTGTGTGTGTGTGTGTGTGTGTGTGTGTGTGTGTGTGTGTGTGTATATTTGTGTATTTTTGGGGGGCGTCTTTTTATGGCTTTATAAGATAGGACAGATGAAGAGTGACAGGAGAAGGGTTGAGATAGAGTGGGGTGGCATGCAGCAAAGGGCCACAGGTTGAAATTCAACCCTGCGCTGCTGTGGCAACGACACAGCCTCTGTAAATGGGGTACACACTCTCCCAGCTGAGCCACAGCTGCTGCATACAAATCTGAACCAGGGATTTGAACTGATTCAGTATAAGTGCAGTGAACCTTTCTGTATGTTGGTGCTCCACCACATCTGGTGCCCTTATATAAAGAGCCGGATGTTTGCTAAAAAGTCTGCAAATATGTCAGTGTTGTGCTGCTTAAAGCCTGTTATGCTGCTAACAAGAAAATCAATTACTGCAGTGCTCAGCATATCCTTTAATAAGCCTATTTCTGTATTAATCAAAGCTGGGATATTTCTTCAAAAACAAAATGATTCCTCTTCGTCTTGTACTCTTTGTTGATCCCTGTGCAATCATCCCCTGCTGTTGTGTCAGTATCATCGCGCTCCATATTTGTGACCATAAATAGGAATTATGAAGTACGCTGAGCATCAGAGCCGCTCATACTGGTGATGTCATGATGTCACCTGCTGTTTCAATCTTTCCTGGCACTCCGTGTCATATATTAGAAAGAATATAGTGAAATTCAGAACACATGGCACGGCTGAGTCACAAAAAGACAAATAAAATCAAGGACACAGAATTCTGTGTGTTCTTCCCCCTTTGATGCCTGAAAAGCCTCACAGGGAAGTGATACTTATTATGGCAGGGGAAGGAAACCGCTCTCGTGAGAATTTATTGGCTGAATTGTATGTTTGTACAGTAGTTCCCCTGTGAGTTTCCCATATATCTCCACCCGCCATTAATTACCACACAGAGTTGATTAAGTTGTTTGTTTGTATTCAGCTGGCAGAGAGGCCTCAATTTCAACTTAGAGCCTTAAGAAATGCACCCTTATTTGTGTCAAAGCAGCTTGTAATTAACATTTAGAAACCACTCCTGTATTTCTTTGGTAAGCTATAACTATGATCAATGTTTTTGATATTTGCATTGCATCAGATGGCTTAGTGTACTGTGTCAACTGTAGCGACGAATCCACAGAGAATTATGCAAATGATTTATCAAGTATTTTATTGTATGTTAAACATTGCTTACTGTAGGCTCATGTTCATTTCCCCTCTGTCGCGGCCCCCTAGTGTCAAGAAGGGATCTGATGCTATCTGCCAGGAGTGAATGGCAAACAAAGGAAAAAATCAAAAGCCAGATATTTCCGTCACTGGCTGATGGAGACCAGAACAGAGCTAAATGGACAATGTATATTGGACTTAGATTCATAGCTATAAACCTGACTCCAAATGAATGCTAATGCTGCTTTATGTTAGCTCGGGTAGATATGCGTATACATGTGTTCGCTAACACATTAGCTTAACAACTTTATAACTTGTCAATATAATAATGATAATTATGCAATTTATTTAGAGGCGCCTTTCAAGTCACTATAGGACGCCACACATAATAACAAACAGCACAACAAAATCAGGAAACATTTTAGTGTCAAATGTTTGGTTTTTTTTTAAAGGTGTTGCTTTGCCTCCAAGTGGCAAAAGATGAATCCATCAGTTAATGGAGCATTGGTGTGTAAAACGTGGATACCTGACCTGAAACTGTTGGGATACACGGGGATTTGTTGGTAACTGACAGGCAGGGTTTGTACAAAAACCTAGGAAAGATGTAAGGGCTCGGGGTGTGCTCCATGCCATCAATTGACATGCTGCTTTTACAGGTCTTCTAGTGTAAATATAGTGTAAACATCAATGAATACAGTGTAAGTAAAACAAGTGATGTAATATATAACTATATACATATAGTTTAATTATATGCTTAGAATATGGAAATTTTCAGTCGGGCAAGCTGTAACCACAGTAACAATTACATGATGGGGCAACAGAAACTCAAACAAAACAGAATGCTTGTCGCTTTTGGGTCAAGCTCGGTTTGCACTCTCTTGGAATTTGGCAAGTTGGAAAGAAAAATGTACCCTGAGCTGCATTTTAGTGTATAAATCTGCATAACCACCTGTCTTTGGTTGCGTGTGTGACACCTGATAGGTCGGGGACATTTTCACTGCACTTAAACAATTTCACAAACTTGATCCATATGTGTTCTCTTACCTGTGCCTTCATTTAAAGTATAAAGTTACATATGTTTGCAAACATTACAAACTGGAGTGCCTCTGATGAGGTCCCTGCCCCTGTAATCCGACCAGTATTTTCCTCATCGTATTCAGGAAACTCAAACCAGTGAGTTATCCTTGCATGTGAAGGCCCGGTGCGCAGGAAAAGGGTTTTCTGGGAAGCTGTGATGTGACCCAGATGGGAGATAAGAGAGCACCCCTGGGAAAAGAGATGAAGAATCACCAGATTTGTGGGGTGGAAGGCAAGAGGTAAATTTCGCTGACATGTCAAAGGATCAACAGGCCACCACTGTGTGGGGGACCAAGATGAAGCTAAGGGGCCTTAACAAAAAAAAAAAAGAGCAGGGATTGTAAGTGACCTGTGCTGCACTGACATCAGTCATGTAGTAAATCAACAAATCCGCACAGGTCTCTGTGGGTTAAACCATCTCTGCTCTCAGGCCATGTAAGGAGGACTTAATTAAAGGATGATGAACGGTCTGGGATTATGTGCATTGTAAATTACTGTTGCTGTCGGGTGAGAACCTTTTATCCCAGAATGTGAGCACTGCGGGAACTAAGCTCAGCAGCTCTGTTTGTGTAGCCTGATCACTGTACATTTACCAGTGTATTGATTTTATTTTGAAAGGGTTTCAGAGGTAAAGAGGCATATGACGTGTAATTGTTCAGTGCTCCTTTTTGCGATGCCAAGTAAAGTTGCCTTCTTTCTTCTTTTCAAAGGTATTCACCGTCAGTGGGTTGTGAAAGAAGTTATTGACACATCCCGAGCCATTCATTTTATAAGCCTCACGCACAAAAAAAGAAAAAAAAACAAACAAAAAAAACAAGTGTTACGAAACATGGCGCCACTGAGATCCAGGGCCAAGTCATAAATTTAGTTGAGATAGAGTTGGCATTCTCATGAACTCTTTACCTAGTAGCTCTAAAACAAACACACAGTCATTCATCTCTTTCAATAACACCCTATTTGCAAGCTCAGACTGACAGAGTGCCTGGCTGTCGGTGCTCTCACCTGCAAGCCATAGCACTCAGCTGCAGCTAATCATTGCATTCTAATATGAATCTACATATAATTAGGGAGAATGAAACTTTGACTGCAGAAACTGACAGAAAATGCAAGATTAAAAAAAAACAAACAAACAAAAAAAAGGAAGCCTGGAAGTTAAAACAATGACAGGATGATTAACTCGTTTGAGCTCTCCTCGTTGTTGTGCACGACACTGAAAATCCTTGCAGTCATGTTTTGGGGGATGATGAAAGCATTCTTCTGGCAATCCCTCAAACAAGCCAGATCCAGCGGTGGCATGGGCTGAAACAGCAGGGGCTTATCGCCCCCTTTGTGTCTCGTCATGTTGTTTGAGGAAGCTAAGCCTCCATCTTCTCTGCAATACGCCACTCAGGTATTCGTGAGCTGACCATATTTTAATGCCAAATACATTCTAAGACTCTGGATTGTTGGTCATTTCCCAACTCGGCCTTGATTTGATAAGCGGCTTCGGAGCGATACGGTTGGGAAATGTTAGGAATGTCCCACATTTAGATTTCTATAGCGGCATTCAGCGCGAGGATTAATTTGTGGCCAGCACATGCAGCTTTCTTTCTTTAATGACAGCAAAGGAGATTAGGAAATGCTCCAAATAAATATTACACAATGAGAGCACAACTGCAGAGATGTTGTAAGACAGGTCCTTGATCTCATTAATGATTCCTGTCCAGTTAATGGGAAGAGTGAGAGTTGCGGATTTTAACCACCCATTTCAACTGGTGAAGCGATGCACACTCACTGGGACAGCTCTTTGAACAATTACTCTGGCCAGCAGTATACGTGATGCAAGGGAGAGACATGCATGTGCAAAGCCCGTTCATTTATTTATTTGTCTCTTCGTCCACTTCATTCGATCTGTACTATTTGTTCTTGTCTGTTCTACTGAGCTCAAGCTGCGATACCGTATTGGGTCTGTTCTCTCCAGGGTTCTGCTCCAGTCTAATCTACTGAGCTCTAGTACTCTAATGAGCTAGTCCACTCCACTGTATACTGAGCTCTGGTCTACTGAGTAGAGTAGCTTCACTGTACTGTAGTTGAGCTCTGTGGAGATCTACCTTGCTGTACTCTGCTGAGCTCTTGACTACTGTGCTTTCTACTCTTTTAAACTGAGCTCAAGTCTGCCATACTCTACAGAACTCCAGCGACCTCAGGCCTCGGAGCTCTGCTCTACTTTACTCCGCTCTACTCTATTCAACTCTAAACTACTGATCTATCATCTATTCTACACTGAGCTGAGGCATCAGAGCTCTGCACTCTTCAAAGCAACCAAATCGGCATGATAAATGTTTGCAGTTCAGGTCATGAACTTGTAATATGAACGTGATGTGATGTTAAGTTTTGTAAAAATGTCAAAACGCAGGCCCGCAACATGTACACATCTGGATTTATCAGCGGTATGCGGAAACTTTAACTGCCAACATTTTATTCTGGCTCTAACAGTCCACTGAGCTCTGGTCTAACTTTCTCTTTTCTCCTGAGCTCAAGTCTAATGTACAGCACTGTGCTGTACTCTAATGAGCTCCACTCTGCCCCCTCAATCTACAGGCAGATGAAAGTGACCTCTGCTCTCTTTATGGCCAGTCTAACGCACTTGGACCTTTCACTTCTGCCCCCACGGGCAGGCCAGAGTAAAAATATCCCTCAGCTCTACTGTTGGCCTCCTGATGTGTGTGTGTGTGTGTGTGTGCGTGCGTGCGTGCGTGCGTGCGTGCGTGCGTGTGTGTGTGTTCAGCCTGAGAGTGATTAAGAAACAGATGGAGGAAAATACACATGGGAACTGTCCCAGCATCTCTGAGCCGGTGGGAAGACTGATCCCCTTCAGTCATTCCTTCCATTTCCTTTTAATATTTGGGAGTATTCCAGAGAGACGTATGCATCTCGGTGTGATGAATTAAGTGTGAGTAATGCAGAGGAAGTTTTGCCTTGCGGCTGAGTACAGCACGGCACAGCCCGCCCCTTTCCTGCCAACGCATACGTACCCACAATATCATAATAATGACTGGTAATTGGAACACCTTGAATCAGTCACAGCAAATAGTCGCACTCTGTCATACTCCCTCTGTCCCTCTGCTCATTAGGTAACCTGTCAAAGACCTGCACTGAGGATGGCTGGAGCTCAATCAGCATAGACTCCTACATAATGGACTGTGGATACAATCCCAACAGCACCATGGATGATAATACGGTCGGTATGGCAACCAGTATTACGAAACTCCTCCACTCCCATGCTGCTCTGTCTGCTGGGGCTTCAAGTTTGATGCCAGATGAGCTATTTTCAGTCTGTGAAACTGTTTTTTTTTTTTTTTTTTTTTTTTTGCAGGGAGAATTCTTCGACGCCATCAAAGTTGGTTACACCATTGGTCACAGCGTGTCACTCATTTCTCTGACCGTCGCCATCATCATACTGTGTCTCTTTCGGTAAGCAGATCCATCAAAATACGACTTGATGTGCCTTCGTAATGACAATCAGACACCTTTTTTTTCCGTCATTTAGAGCGATTAAACCCTGTCCATCTCTCATTTCGAAACCACACTTCCTGCATTTTATAGAGGTTTTACAGTGTTTTTCACACAGTAATGTGACTCTTGCCAGCTCTTGTTGGATAAGACGTCCCGTTTTGACATTATCTGCCGTTGCGCCACTTCTCAAACAAAGCAGTCAGAGCTGCAAGCAGTCATAAAGCGAAACCACTCACAGGCTTCTGTTCACAGCATGTTCCCTTTTGACCTTTAGTCCTGGGCTTGCAAAGAAAAAGTGTGTGCGGATGTTGGCATGGCACAGCACTGATCATCAGGATGGTGTCCGGTGTGTGTATGGGTTCTCACAAACGACACAGTCTTCGAGTATGTGTGTGTTGCGGGCCAAACAACAAGACATGTGTTTACTCCTCTGGCTCATGAAATGCCATTGGTTTGGAGTCTCAAGCAGAGACACAGGATGTGAGAAGCACTCACTGTTTATGTTCGGCTGCAGACGCCGCGCTCAGGCAGCTGGTTGATGCTGTGTGTCATCGCACCCCGATGGGTTTACACAGCTCAACCCCCCGATCATAACCTCACCGGGAAGGCATTTGTTCGAGGAACACCCAGAAGACGGAATTTACATGAGTGACATTTTCTCTGCCAAACCCCTGATTTGTTCTTGTTTTGTACATTTGTGCTGAATGTCGACTGTTTTTTGTTTTTTTTTGTTTTTTTTTACATTTGTATCTGCCTGATGAATACATGTTACGTCTGTATTAACCATGCAACATACACATAGCTTTCCTTTAAATTGCAGGGTTCTGCTTGACATTTAGGTAACGGCAGAGGGAGTGTTTACAGCGACATCTCAGCTAAAGCACACATTCTCTCTGTGAATGTTTGCGGCGAACATTTTCTTGATATTTATTCTGACGGCATGCTTCGGTGCAGTAAACACGCACTTTATCAGATGATTTTAACGATAGCTCAAGTAAGCATTTCCTTTCTGATGTCTAACCAGACGGACTTCGTCAGAGTTCCTGCTTATCCTTCCTGGTTCCGATCATCTAACCGTTCATTTATCTGCTTTTACAGAAAACTCCACTGCACGAGAAACTACATCCACATGCATCTGTTTGTGTCTTTCATACTGAAAGCCGTGGCTGTTTTCATCAAGGATGTGGTTCTGTATGACGTCGGCGAGACGGACAATTGCCAGTCATCTGTGAGTACGCCGCACGCTCGCCAACATATCCGTTTTATTAGAGTGTTTTATTGATTTTCTTCCCTGCATAATCAAAAGTCCCACGGATCAAGTTAACTCCTGCATGTGATGTACGAGCTGCTCCTGTCCTTGGCTGAGACAAAAATGCATCCATTTGATTACTCACCCTGACTTGACTGACTCTGATGCTTTGTCTCTGAGTTTACTTAACGTACGAGCGCTCGAACGCCGCTGGGTGTAGCAGTGTTTGCCAAAGTCCCTTCCACTCCTGAGACGGCGTTCCCTCATTCACCTGACAAGCAGGATGTTGTGAGAGGTCCTGTTTGCTGAACATTAAGCCTACCGAACTACAGAGAGCTTTGTCAGCAGTTTTCATATCTGTCATTAATCGCTCAACAACATGATCATGGCAACAATATGAAAACACCATGAGTGCTAGGTTAAGATAAAGAGTTCGATAAGCTACCACACTTAGTACAGTTTTATATACTAAAGCTCATTTATTCATGTTTGATTGATTAAGCCACCAACGTCACCGTCTCTGATCGTGCTCCAGCTGAACCCAGTGCTTTATTACCAGAGAGGATTGGATCAGTGGGCTGTAAATCACCTGCTTTACTGTCGTTAAGTGCTGATTTTTAATGGCTGAGTTTAGATATTTCCTCCGCAGAGTTCACAGAACAGTTGTCCGCTTCCAAAAACACAGCTGCTCACGACTGTTTTAAGACCCAGCATTAAAAAAAAAAACTTTTGCAGACAGCGACATATTATAGGGGAACTCCACTTTCAAGTCCAGTTTACTTGGCATGAAGAGCACAACTCAGCCTGTGAACCTACTCGTATAAAGAGACAAACTCAAACTGGAGGAAGCCTCGTTAAAAATCCCATTGACATTTGTCATTGACATTATTATTTATTCGATTTTTGTCAGTTTTTAGTCACTTTTCCACAGGGATTGTAGTATTCATTTTTTTAAACACAATATTTCTTTCCCATTTTTCTCACTTATATTACACAGTAGGGGCTTGAAGTAAAGGGGGAATGAGGGGTATTAGATACAGTGATGGTTGTGGTAACCACACATCTACTAAGGTGCTTCAGTTGTCATTTTTTGTGTGAATTAATTAATCATTGTTGACTTTGTGGTAAAGGTTTCAGCTCTAATAGCGTTAGGGCTGGGTAATATTACATCATTCTGGTGGCAAAAGACTATGTATTGATTTTGGACATAGAATTGATGGCCAGTCTTAAAGGAGATTATGAAATAGCCTAGATAAATCTCGACATTAATTGAAGGCCATATTGCTCAACAATAACTAGCATCTCATCTAGTAAATTCTTTTCTTAGAACATGAAATGTAAACCTCGGTAGGATGTTTGAAGCCATGTAAGCGTTTAGTGTAATAGTCCCCTCCTCCTCTCTTCATCACCGCACTTGCACAACTCGTTTCTTCTTCTTTGTTTTTGTTTTTTTTTTAAATGGCTCTCTTTTCCTCTTTCCTTTCTTCAAGCGCTTTTCTCCGCTTGACCTGTCTGGTAGTATCAGCCGTCACCGGGAGCGCAGGAATAGGTAGCTTTTCCTGTTCCCGTTCCATTGTTGGTAAACAGGAGGATCCTGCTCTCTGCACATTCACGAGCAAACAGCCGGCCGCCTCTTTGTGGAATTCTCTGTCCTTGGGGGGGGAGGAGAGACGTGTGTGTGTGCAACTTTTTCAAGTCGAATGATGAAAGAATCTGCTAATTCTAACAATTTTCAAAAATGTATATATATATATAT
The DNA here is from genome assembly GCF_904848185.1 of Acanthopagrus latus. NCBI lineage: Eukaryota > Metazoa > Chordata > Actinopteri > Spariformes > Sparidae > Acanthopagrus > Acanthopagrus latus. Next base: position 6,460,303 of record NC_051059.1, read on the forward strand.
ATATATATATATATATATATATATATATATATAGATATATAGATAGATAGATATAGATATAGATATAGATATATAGATATAGATATATATATAGATAGACTACTTTCGCCATTTAACTTTAATGTCAGAAATCAGAAGTGGTTTCCTCCCATGATGCTGTGAGGAGCTTTAGATATTAAATTATCATGAATCTCAAATAGCTTACACTTTGATTGCTGGCGTTATTAGTCTAGCAGTCATAATTAGAATAATCAGTGCAGCCAGTCTGCCCCTGTAGAATTCACTCTAATTCCATCATGCTCCTGTTAATGTGATACTGACTGACTCCTCGCTGCCGCTCTTCATATGTGACTTGCCAAGTTCGAGATTGTTTCCTTACAAGTCAGTCATCAATGCTAATTACTCACAGAAAACCGTCTCTCTGTGGCCTCATCCACCTGCAACACAACTCATCTTCATCGTTTGAATTGTAACGGAGCTTCATTTATCTGCTGGTGATTCAATAGGCCTCTAATGTCATGGTTCTCCCGCAGGTGGGCTGCAAGGCGGTGGTGGTCTTCTTCCAGTACGGCATCATGGCGAGTTACTTCTGGCTGCTGGTGGAGGGCCTCTACCTCCACACTCTGTTAGCTGTGTCCTTCTTCTCTGAGAGGAAGTACTTCTGGTGGTACATCCTGATTGGTTGGGGTGCGTGCCAGCCTCTTCACCATATGTTGCTGAATACAGAGAGCTCGCGCAAAGAGACTGCAAGGACATCTGATCTGTCAGTATGTCTGAAGTGGCAGCCAGACACCATCGAATGCCCATCAAGTAGCAATCACCAGGCAACCTGAATGTCTGTTTTGTCTTTACTTCAGCAGCCACAACATACATGATCGCATGTAAATTGAGTTATTTGCGAGGCTTCATACATGCACAGGAAATTGCTGTGCCCTCTGCATACAAATAAGACTTGCTGGCAGTTTGCGATTAGGTGCAGCAGCAGGCAGCTTCAACTCTGCTTTTGTAGTTATAATGGAGTCTGCTCTTGGTAGTTATGATTTCTTTACACGAAAATAGGTATGAAAATTGTGATACGTTAATGAAATGAATTCCTGCCCAGTTTAGGAGACTGGACAATTTTAGACTTGAACTTTTGAAATTTTTAATGGGTAGAAACATTTCGCTCAAGGATTCCTTGTTGGCGGCTTTCATCAGAATAAATATATTGTGTATTCATCCGGAGGGATTGGCTGAGCCCTTGAGAGATTTTGTCTTAAAATATTTTGGCCCTACCTTTCAAAAATGTATACTCAACAAACCATTCCCTAAATATCTGATGTTTCTTTTTTTCCATCCCACCAGTAAAGAACTCTATAAATAGGCGTGAGATGTTGTGTCTGGCAGCTGGGAAACGGAAACAAGCCTGTGACTTTCCTGCAGATACCCAGGATGAGCCAATATTGGCACAGAGCACATATGAGTCCAGTCAAAAACGATAAGCGTACCCAAAACGTAATATTACTTTAGCAATAAAGCCATCCAAAAGATTAATGTGTACACATGCTCAAGGCTCACTGTCATATTTGGTGGAGTTGAGTCAGTGTGGTGTTTGTTCGAGCTGTGGACATAATTAATAGTTTCTCTCTGACATAGAAAATTATTTCAGTGTTGAAATCACTTACAAAAAAATGGATTTTTCTTGTTTGCAGGGGCTCCAACCATCTTTATCTCGGCGTGGGTGGCTACAAAGGCTTATTTAAATGATCTTGGGTGAGCTAACCATTCGTATTTGCTCAAATCTTGTTGATTAAAGTAACTTCAGTTCATATGATTAATAAATAGGCTGATCTGCAGATGCAAATTACACACTGAAGAAAAACATTTGGATCAGTGTGATGGTTATTATTACCTCATTTACGGGGCAACACAGAAACAAAGAGTCAGCCACGTGACTGCGGATAAACTTACCTGCCAAGCCAAAACATAACAACATATTAGTACAGAACAATTTAAGACCAGACTTTTTCAAATGTGTTTAGCCTTATAAAATGATGTGTTGTGTCCAAAAAAAGAAAGACAATTCACTCTGACCAGAGAGTCTCACGGTTCTACAACCTTCAAGGCAGATGTAATCACATTAAGCTAGCTAATACATTTCACATAGCTAACCTTAGCTTAAATTTGCCTACTTCTTCCAACCTTCCTATGATTTAAAGGATCATCGTGATGCTATGTTACTATTTCAGAATCCCATGAAAACAGAGCAGTTGCTAAACACCATCATCAGGGTGAAAACAAGCCACCAACTCAGCTAAATGTTACCTAGCTTACCAAAGTGAGTTAGCGCGACTGTGCCACAGCCTCTGACTCTGAACTGATGTGTTTCAGTGTGGTTAAGCTATTTTAAAGTCACACATTTAAATATTTTAACTATTTAAAGTATTTATTTTACTAGTTTTTAATAAGAGTGCTGAAAGAACATATTTTGACCACCAGAATTGACAGCGATAATGTCCCTGATGTCAAAAGTACATCATCCCTGCAGCTCTCTGTTACAACTGAAATGTGACACAGTTTGGCTACCACCTTTACTGTTTCTGTACAGACCCCTGCCTTTGTAGCTCAGTTCAGGTTTCTGTCTAAAGTAAGTGTTTTATTTTAAGAGGATGTGTCTGTCATTTCTCTTCTAACAGATGCTGGGAGATAATCGATGATAATCCCTGGTGGATCATCAAAACACCTATTTTGGTCACCATACTTGTGAGTCACATGCTCTTCCTCTCTTAAACAGATCCATATGATGCAATCGCATTAACCAGTCGTTTACTCTGCCGCAGGTGAACTTTTTCCTCTTCATCTGTATAATCCGCATTTTGCGACAGAAGATGAATTGCCCCGACATCGGAAGAAAGGAATCCAATCAGTACTCGTAGGTTTTTCAGCGCAGATTGCCACACATGTCTATCGTAGTGTGGGCTAAAGTCATTTCTTATCGGTTGACACTGACTTAATTATTTTTCTGCTGTTATATCCTAGACTCTATCTTTGCATCACTTTTTAATTTTGCACCACTATTAAATTCTTCTTTTTTTTAGGAGACTGGCTAAGTCCACTCTGCTGTTGATACCTCTCTTTGGCATAAATTACATCATTTTTGCCTTCATCCCTGACCACATCCACCCGCAAGTGAGGATGGTGTTCGATCTCATTCTCGGGTCATTTCAGGTAACCTCCCACAACAGCCCTCAATGTCTTAAGCAGTCTGTCGCTGACATTCCAACTTTCCACATGTCAGACAGAAGGATTGCAATCTTGTGTTTTAGGCAAAATGTGCGTCGCCAGATAGAAAACACAAGTAAAATCCCTCTGATTGAGCAAAGTTACACGACCACCACTTGGTAATATGAAGACATTTTGTCTGATTACACGAATTGATGCTTTGTTTAGCAAACATGTTTAATCTTGTACGCTTGAATAATGGGGCTGCTGATTTACCGAGTATTAAAGTGAATGTGAGCGCTGAGAGCCAAGTGCAATGATGGAAGGCGAGCGATGGAAAGTATTCCTAATTTATAACCTTTTTAGCTCAGAATGATATCTCCTGGGAAAATTTCCCAGAGACATACATGATGAACCTCCTGTCTCGGCCTGAAGTTGGTCGCAATCATACCATCATTATTCATACACAAACATTTTGAGTGTTTCCCCAGCCGAACCATCACGCTGATTTCAACAACAGCTCGTAGTCATCTGCTTCTCTCTCTTCCTCAGGGTTTTGTTGTCGCAGTCCTGTACTGCTTCCTAAATGGAGAGGTAAGTAAATTCAAGCAAAAAAACAGCTCTTCAGGATGTTTACCGTCCTTTTTATGTCACTAAATCTCATTTTCTCTCCCCGCTCTTGTGTGTCATGCCCTCTTACCGCCCCCTCTTCATCCTGTTTGGATGCGGACCTCCTCGCCTCTCCTTCAGGTACAGGCGGAGATTAAACGTAAGTGGCGCAGATGGATGCTGCAGAGGTTCCTGGGTGCTGACACTAAGTACCAGCAGCCCTCCATAGGCAGCAACGGCAACAACTTCAGCACCCAGATCACCATGTTGACCAAATGCAGTCCGTCAACCCGGCGAGCGTCCGAGTGTCAGGAGCACCTCTCCGCCATCTGAAACCCATCTGAAGTGAACTCCCCTGTTTGTTTTAATCATTAGATATTAAATGCATGGCTCACATGCTGTCACGACGCAGATGATGTTAGTTACTGAGGGTCAACCCGACATTTAAGTACTGGAGCTAATATTCATTGTAACTTTATCGGCTACCTGTCAAACGTGACAAGCGATCGGTGTTTTTCTTGCCAGAGCAGACAGGCAAAATAAACCACCGTGAACACACAGCACCTGTTTAGTGAATGGGTTCAAGCGTTAAGTTAACATGGAGAATTAATGTACACAGAACACAACAAAGAAGTTGTGACTTTCACACAGTGACGCTTTGATCAGCGAGGAACCTCCGCACCGACTGATATTTACATAAAGGCAAACGTTGCCAAAATAGGCAAACAAATTAGTTCTCGCAGCGGCTTAACACGTTGCTGAGATGACACGATGAGTCTACTACCTGAACCGGCTGCCAGGAACATTACACTACAGAACACTACACTGCAGGGAGGAGACAGATTCATGACCACTATGTGAATAAAAGGGAATTGGAGCTCTTAGCCAGCGTTTTCCATCAGATGTTTAGCAATAGATGGATAGAGCCAGAGACGAGTCGCGTCCTGTAAGCGGCAAGATGTTTATTAAAAGGGCGTGTTACACAAGAGGACTCCGAGCACTTAACCTAATGGCCCCTGTTGCTCAGGGGACCAGCGGTAAGAACATTAATGACATTGTCAGGCTGTCATGTACAGTAGTCACAGAGGAGGAATCTATAGCATAACCAACATACTGGACCTTCCAATCCTGTCTATGACAGCTTTATATGGGGCATACACTCCGCTGAATTACTGCCGGCGAACATTCCAGAGGAGACACTAAAGCTCCCGCTTGTGAAATTTATCTAAGATTACAGAGGCTTTTAGTTTGCTCTGAGTGCACAGTCGCTCTGAGGACTTTCATTTTTACTATTTCTGCAGCTAGACCAGATGTATTCCATTATTAGTCCACGGTACACAGCATGTGAATAAATATGCGGCAACAGTGATTAACTTCCATTAACTGGATTGCATGGATGGTTTATTTCATTGCGTCGATTAGTTAGTTTTCTACTCTGTTCTATTCTATTCCGTATTTAGAGGTTTTATGAATATGTGTATAGTATTATGCTGTTTGTTAGCCATGAAAGTCGTATGGCACATGTCAACCTGTTGGCCCACCACTTTGGTCCAGGCTGAAATGTCTCAGCAACTACTGGATGGATTGTTCACCCGGAAAAAAAAAACTACAGTTCAGTCAGTATGGACTCAACCTCACGTGAATGGAAAAATGGAATACGTTTTGTAGTCCACTGCACATTTCTGGAGTTTAGAGCAAAACAGCATTGCAGAATCCCAATAAAAAAACTGAAGTAACTGGGGACTTGTTTTAGGACAAAGAGGACAATTGAAAAAATAAGCTATGCCATAAACTGGCTCAGTACAGCTCATCCAGCTTAACCCAAGACTCAGAAAGACCCAAGATGCCAAAATGATATAAAAAAGAGATCATTTACACCCGTGATGCACAGTTGAGCCTGTGCACCCACTTCAGACATGTTAACGCTTATAGCTTGGAAGCTATAATGAAGATTCAGTCCTAAAAAAGGATAAAAATAACTTAATATGGGATCTCGGGGCTTCTCGAGATTTGGATTACACCAGACAAGCTACACAGAGCCATTTTATCTTTTTGTTATCTTTTTTATTTTAAAAGAAGTCCCCATCTACTTCAGTTCTTTAGGAGAATGCTGCAACCATGTTCTGCTGTGACGCTCCAGAAGTGTTTGGTGGACTACACAACTTCATCCGGCTTTCCACCATAGATAAGGACTGAATTTTCATTTTTGGGTGAAAGGTTCCATTAAGGATTTTGATGATCCCTTGACTTTTCCTCTAGCACCACCATGAGGTTGACATTTGTGGTTTTTAGGAAAATGTCTCAACAACTACTGGATACACTGCTGCAAAATTTAGTTCAGACGTCAACATTCCAAACCCAGATAAAAACTACAGCTTATTTTTATGAATAAGTAACTAAGTAAATGCGAAACTGATGACATTCCTGTGAGCCTCAGCTTTACCTTATGTTTCACACTAATTAGCAAGTGCTAGCATGCTAGCAGGCTAAGATAAGATGGCGATCACCTTCTTCATGCTCGTTATCCTTAATGGCTACCCTTATCCGTTAACCTTCATCATCATGTAAGCACTGTTATTGTGGTTCAGTCACATAGATGCTAGCCTGGCTGTAGATTCATCAAACTAAATGCCACCATGTATGATGATTGTTACTATTTGTCTAATAATGCTTTCAAATTCTTATTTTTAAAAAAAGACGTCAATATGTACGGGCAGCAACAGTGTCACATGTCACGTTGGAATTTGATGTTTACTTTAGTTCCACTTCTTGTTGTATCAGTGTGTGTAAACTTGAAACTGAACTGACCTTGCTGAAAGTACCTCAGACTAATTGTCACACGCAGCTGTTGTATATAATGTGAGACTGTAGATACAGCTGAGGAATTGGTCCGTGATGTGGTGATGACAGATTGTGCTCAGGTGTCAACTGGAAATCAGTGTTTACATTCAAACTGTACGTTCCTCACTCATGCTCTTTGCGTAATGTCGATGAAGTGTCTCTTATTTGTTGCCATGTAAAGTTTGTGTAAATAGGGCGTACTGTACAGTATGTGTGGAATCAGCTGTAAAGATGTTATTGAACAAAATGTGATGAGATGAAGATGAATAAAGCCATTTGCACTGTGGACAGGACCTCCGTGTCTCTATGTGACTGAGACACTTCACTTAAAGCGAAACAGTCAACCCTTATCTTTATTTTCTGCTTTAATAAAACAAACAGCTTATAAAGAAAATGTATGGAATAAATAACAAAAAAAAAAAACAACAGATGTACAATTTCACATTTAAGCTTTTTAAAAAACACATTCGACTCAAATATTTCACCTTTACACTCACTCAGACTTAGCATGTATCTGTCTCCCCCTGCTGTCAAACAAAAGATAAAACAACTGATTCTTTCACAACACTTTCACCATCTTCTGAAACCAAATTCAACTTTCTGTACCCAAAGCTATTTCAGGGCCAATGTACGTTATGAGCACGCTCAACATCGTCATCATCAACCTCATGGGTCAGTTATAACTTGGTGAGACGCAGCGTGTTGAGACGCACTGGGAGAATGGTGGATCCCTCCGCGTAACTAATCTCTCGCAAAATCCCAGTCCAGCTCTTCTCTGAGTCATCATATCTGTAGGGAGCAAAAAACACATTAGTGTGGAGTCTGGAGTGTTTGCATTAGTGTTAGGCCCCATAGCATCATAAGATAGAATCCATAATAGTAACAAAAGCAGTGTCAGTGCCTTTCAATTACAGTGAACGATTTGACATGGAAGGTACTTGTGCATGTCGCTGCATTGAATAAAGAAAAGTAGAGTAAGTTAATATTTGGAGTCTGTGATGGTTTTGCCTCCATCATTGTTCTGATAATATTTTGTCCTTGTCAGCAGCTCTCAGGAGAAGATTGAAAGTATCAGTGCATTATTCCATCTATCAATACTGCTCAATAATCCCAAGAATCTGTAGCACTCAGCCCCAATCATATTTGTTTCCACTACTGGAACAACAGTAGATAATGGTGCATCCTGAAGGGTCTCTGTTCAGCCGCGGAATGATACGTGTTTGTCGCGTGAGTACGTGTTAAAGGAGCTAACTCTGTGGAGCTCGCTGGCAGAGGAAAAAGGCCTATGAAAGCCTTTGGGCAACAGCTGATTTCTATTGGTATCAATCAATTGTTAGTTTTGGTCTTTAATGGGACACAAAAAGAGAACCAGACACCAGACACGTCTTCGACAGTTACTAATTAAACCTGCATTTTTCTCAAATTAAAGTTATCAATATTTGGGCAAAGTCGGTAAGATTTGATCTTAATCTGGGCGTGCTGCAAGAGTTCAAAATTCTCCATTTCAGATATTACATCTGACCAAATGAGGGAGGTATCGTGTACTTACAATTGTAGGATGTAATCTGAAGGATTGTAGGATGTAAACACTAATTATTCATCACCTAATAACGATAATAAGGAGTTTAATATCAAATACATAGCGTACTGAATGACCGAGGGGGACCCTCACCTCCAGATGTCAGTCATCTCTGTTGGGACGGGCTCCTCACTGGTTTCACTGGGCATCATGGCAAAGCCCCCCAAAGCGTACAAGAAGCCTCCCATCGAGAGCAGACTGAGAGAGCTGCGTGCCTGAGGGAACTCTGTGAATTCAGACCACCTGGAACACAAAAGGACAATACACACACACATGCACACACACACACACACACACACACAAACGGAAGTGACGCTGATGTTAAACAAGCTGCTATATTACTGTATGATCCCCGCAGCAGAGTAATTTTATGACCTAATGATCTTCTGTTCACGCTCGATGAGTCATTTCACTATTGTGGACAGATGCTTCACCTCATAACGATGAGATAAAGTGGGACATATATACATTTAGAAAGAAAAAAAACAGCTGTCTCACTCGTTGGTGGCGACGTCGTAGACCTCGGCGGAGCTGGTGAGGCCTGCGTCTGTGACTCCAGTCACCACGATGATCCGGTCTTTGTGGACGGTGACTCCAAACAGGGAACGTGCCGTCTTCAGGGGAGCCAGGTCCTTCCACTCGAACTTAGTGGGGTTGTAGACGCAGACTCTTCTCATGCACTTCCTGCATAAAACACAAGTTCAGTTTACTGGTTGTATAATGTTCAATACTGGGTAATATTGCCAAAAAAGGTTTGGCTTGGAATTGAGACTTTAAATCTGTAACAAGAGGGAAGTTTGAAATTTAGAAGAAGGGGGCATTTGAGAGGAGGGATGGTCTAATGAAAGATGCTGTTGAGTTGCATTATGGGAAGTGTAGGTGGAGCCAGTGTTTTCAGAGCGAGACTCATATTAGAGAGTGAAAATCAGGATACTCGGCCTCTGATGCTCATCTTCTTTCCGTCGTTTTTTCAAATCTATCTCTTGTGAGCCCCCCAACTTCAAAGAAGACTAATTGTAAAATGATGGAATGCCTCTTTAAAAACTGTTTGGCACTTGATACCTGCTGTTAAAAGATTAGAATAAATGATTATATCTAAAAGTACAGTATGCTGGCACTGTTACAATGTATTTCCCTACTGTACAGGTACTGATTGATGAATGAAATAACGTACCCACAGTATGAAAACATAATCACAAGGTGAGAAATATCAGACCGGTTACAGAGTATTTGCGGTGCCACGTACTTGCTTCCAGACTTTCCTCCGATGACGTACACCAGACCTTTGTGTGATATGGTTCCGTGGCCATACACCTCATAAGGCAGAGGGTCAGACTCTCCCCATTTGAATGACCTGAAACACAGAAGATATATCATCATGAATTTACCCAATTCATGATGAAGGTGTATCTACAGACTCTTTCTTGAAAACAAAAGAATAAAAAGTTTAATAAAACTCAAAAAGATCTGTGGAATAACAATACAGTAGAGTGATGAAATGCCCCTTTTAATTTGGCATTTGACATTTAATAATACATCTATGGAAATGTATATCACGTGATTATGAGAAGGATGGTTTCAGTTAATTGCGCTGAATTGGATTTACTGACTATTTGAATTTACTGACAGGAAGCTTGATACGTGAACGACAAAATACATTTTCTTGTAATGCCTGAAGGTTGCATTTTGATAACTGACACACAATAAAGTTTCACTGGTGAAACTGCATATTCAACTCACTATTCACACTTACTGCCTGTCATAGATCATGACTGAGTCCAGCGCGTGCTCGCCTTCCTTCAGTTCCTTTCCGCCGACGACGAAGATGGAGTTCTCAGCTTCAGTCAGGCCGAACAGACAGCGAGGGTTGGGCTGCGAGGGCATCCCCAACCATTCTGAGCTCACTGGGTCGAACTGGGGATGAAAACAATCAAATGTGAGGAATGAGGGGCAAAAGAGTTCAGCAAATGGTGGACGCAGGTTTAGGTAAGTCAATCATAGGATTTTTCGGGGAACATGAGCGGATTATGTGACAACAGGCCACTGGGCACAGATTTGTACAAGCCCCCCCCGCCCTACTTGTTAGGAGCACAGTGAGAATGAAAGAGATGGTGTTTGTGACAATTTTGTGTCCCTGCCTTGTTTTTGTCTCTGTGAAAGTTTTGTGCCTCTTTGCGATGATGCTGTGTCCCTTTCTAAGTGTTTTGTGTCGAGTTATGATAGTTGCGCGTCCCTTCCTCGATGTTTTGTGTTTCTCTGTGACGATTTTGTGTCCCTTTTTTTGTGACAATATTGTGTCCCTTTGTAGTTGTTTGTGTCTCTATGCTCGTTTTGTGTCTTTTTGTAGGTGTTTCGTGTCTCGTTATTATAGTTTTGTGAACGTGTGAAGTTGTGTAACGTATCTTTGTCATAGTTTTGTATCCTTTTGTAAGTGTTTTGTGTCTCGTTGTGATAGTTTTGTGCACTTTTTTTTCTGTGCCTTTTTGTGGTACTTTTCTTTGGTCATTTTATGTCCCTTTGAAGTCATATGATTGAGTTTTGCAAGTAAACACTGACAGTTACTTTGAATAGTTTAACTACACCAGGGTCCCCTGAGAGCTTGGGCCCCTGGACCTGTGTCCATTTCCCCATTGAGTAATCCATCCACGTTTAAGGAAGACAAATGAAGAGAAAAGTGATATGTTTTCATGGTCTTCATGACTCATGCACTACCTGCAGGAAGTAAGAGCTGAACGGTTCATCTTTATCCTCCTCGTTGTAGAGCATTCCTCCGACAACAAACACCTGGTTCTGATCCGTCACCAGGCTGCAGTGGTTCTTGGGAATGTCTGTAGACTCTGAGACCACAAAGCATTCATTTCCTACCGGTTCATAGGCCACAGTCCCTGTGTCATTGATCATTAGTATCAGGTCCGTCTCAAACATCCCAAAGCGAGGGTTGTTGTTGAGTATGCCCGGCAGGTACCCTTCCTCCTCATCGTCCTCGTCCTCCTCATCCTCTTGTCCCCCCATAGCCCCGTCTCTGCTGGGCTTCCTGGGCTTTGGGAGACGCCCTTTGTGAGCATCCTTGACAAGCTCCAGGTCCTTCTTGATCTCCTGGCTGAAGCGGAGGTACTGGTGACGCTCTACTTTCTCCTTGAAGTAATCCACGGGTATGAGCCTGAAACGGACGCAGTGCAACAGCTCTGGCAGGTCCTTCAGGCGGTTTGTCTCATCGTGCCTCACCCAGTCCATCAGAGATTCGAACACCACCTCCTCCCGCTCAACATTGAGCGCGTCTGAGGTGATGAGGATCCCCAGCTCGCTTGCGCCCAGCTGCAGGAAGTCCTGGTCTCTGACAACAACCTGGTAGCGTTCACAGATGAAGTCTCTAGCAGCGAGAGCAAGCCTGGGACAATCCAGCAGCAGTCCTAGCCTGAAGATAGCCAAGCAGTTTCCCAGCACCATCTTCTCTTGAAGGTAGGACACACACACAGAGAAGATGGAGGGGATCTGGTACATGTTAGCGACCATGAAGATATCCTGGACATTCTGCTCCGTCAGATTAATGTCAGAGGTGTATAAGTAGCGCAGGATCATTCCCATAACGCCTGGCTCCACATCTTTGAGGACAATCTCTCGCTTCTTGCTCTCCTCCAGGTCAGACAGGAACATGGCCTTGAAGAAGGGGCTGCTGGCTGCCAGAACCAAGCGGTGGCAGGGGAACTCCCTGTCCTGAACTTTGAGCACGCAGTCCACAAACTTGTCATTCTCCAAGAGGTCACACAGTCCGTCCTGAAGCAGAGTCTGTTGGTACATCCGAGGCTGCTCCACCGGGTCTATAGCCATGGCAGCCATTTTGTTCGGTCTCCTTGTCGTGGTTGGGCTTCCTGGGCACGCTTCTTACTCCCCACACCAGCAGCAGGACTGTCAGCGTTCACAACTGCTCAGATTGCTGTGGAAAGTCTCCACGGTTTGGTTGGCTGGTAGCTGCAGCTGTCCGGGGCTATCTGTCACTCTGAAAGTCAGAGGTATTTATAGACAGGACCCTCACAAAGCTGGGGAATCCATTTTGGTGGACTGGGAAGGGGACTTATGCACTCCTGCACCACTCAGACCCCCACAAACAGCTGAATGACCAAGCTCGAGGGGTGACAGCATGTTAAATCCAGCAGAACAGCTCACCAGGCTGCCTGAATGGCTCTTTTACTTTGACATTTTCACTCACTGCCACAAGCCCTTTTCACCTCTATGATCCAATATCTCATAAATAATGACAGCAGATTCTTTATTTTGAAAGCTTTTACAATATTTCATGTAAATCAGTCGCAGTACAGGGCGGTTAATGTGTATAGGTAACAGTAGTTGTTAGTAGATTAGCATGTTCCATAATAAACTGAAAAAGAAAGAAAAAAGAAAGAAAGAAAGAAAGATTTATAAATTAAATGTATAAATAAAAATGATATAGAACACCAGCTCTGTACAAATGGTTCATTATCAGACAGCAAAATCAAATTGTTCTAATCATTCATTATATGTCCTTGATAAAGCTTATGATATTGTTTATATATGCATAATACAGTATTTATACCATTTTGAATCATTTGATCCAGAGTTACATCCAGAGTGTTAAACAACGCTGGCACCTACTGGCTGAAAACAACCAATCAGTTTTCTTTTCCTCATCTATAATTGACATAAAAATCAAATCTAATCAGGAAACAGAACTTGATTGATTGATTTAATCAGTGGTTTATATAAAGGTTTACTTAAAGGACAGGGCATTGCTACCTGTTAAGTATATCTTTCTCCCTTTTTATCTTCATATGTTTACAGGTTGAATCGTAACATCTGAATCAGCTTTAGTTTTACGTTTAAGTTTACCGTTTTTATTGAAATCTTCTACCTGTGAAGTTTTTTCAATTGATTTTTTTTTTTTTTTTACTGTGGCAGCAGCAGTAATCAGTAAGACAGAGTGCAGACCATAAAATAAGGTTATCAGTGACACTGACACTGAAACTCTGGATTAATCACCAAACAAACAAACAATACTTTTAAAACATTGTTCATGCTGAATATGTTCTGTAACAGTGATGGGGAAAAAACATGGATTTTCTGAACTCTCAACTGTGAGCAAAGTTAGGTAAACATACTGAAACCTATAAACAAATTGCATATGTATTTTGGATTATTCTGGCCGATTATTTCCCTAATCAGTTTGAAATTGAAATTAATCATGTATTGGAATTACACAAAGTCACTGAACATGTTCACTGACAAGAAGAGGCTTTACACACACAAAAAAAATCATCATTAACCATCAATATAATATTGTTTATTTTTCAACTGAGACATGACAACATGTCTTTTGAGATAAAGGTTGAAGATGTAAGATCCCCCATCCCTCTGGAGAGTGAAGCAGATGTTCAGACTGTATGCACACGCACACCAGCACACACACACACACACACACACACACACACACACACACACACACACACAATCCTGATTAAAAAAAAGACATAATCAGAGAAACTATATGAAAACGCTTGTGTGGGTTTGCCAGTATTGAATGTTTAAATCAAGTCAAAGTGGGCCACCTTGTGGTGAATAATGAAAATGTCTCACTGTCATACAAATAAAATCCAGCACAGTGTGGAATTCAGAAAAGCATTCCCATCAATTAAAAAAAAGTACTAAGTCTTTAAGTGTTTGAATCCAGACTGTTCTTTTCAAGCAAACGATACATTCAGTTTAATCCCCTCTCCATACTGCAATAAAACAAACTCATAGTCTGTTACATTAATGAAACACAACCTTTATTTCAAGTCAAACATCTTAACTGAACCTTTGATTAAAAAACGTTTAATCCGAGAAACGGCATTACAATCTGCATAGACTCTCTGTGAATGCTGCACTGAAGACACGCAGCAGGTTTTGGTGACAAGATAAGACTGACCTACATTCCCTGCGGGCCCCATTGCCTTTCATAGTGAAGTGAGGGTGAAGGGAAGATATGTGGAAACGTCACACCTACAGTAATCTCCTGTAGATGATATGGTGGTGGTGGAGTAAAGCTGTCATTCTCTGGACGATTAAACTACAGTCAGTCTCTGATTACATTCTTAATCAACTGTAAGACTTTCCTTTACGTTGTGACTTGTATTTTTGCTTAGTGACAGTAGATATACATTACAATCAGCTACAAACTATGTGGAGGACTCCCCACAGCACCCTTTATTCACTTCTTCATTGCACTTCATAATTGCACCATGATTTTCAAGTCTTAAACCCTTTCATTATAGTAAACATAGTGATGATAAGGCCTAAAACTTCATCTAATCAAAAACGATATTAATGATTGTTTAAAAAAAAGAAAAAAGTGTCCAAATCTGTGAAAAAAAAAAGAAAAATTCATGAAGGAGACAACCACACAGAGCAAAGTGGTTGCCCCTTTACAATACTGTATGTCTTTATATATTATTAGGTAAATCATAACGGGTTTGTCAGGTCTATGATTTGCTTAACAATCTTATTCCTTGGATAAAATACAAATACAAAATGCACCATCGGTGGGTTTGTGCCAGAGGACGTGGCGATTATCTACAGCAAGTGCACTTGAGGATATTTCACAGTTCAAAACAATGCCTCGCATCGGACAAACACAAGCGAAAACACAGGCTTGTGAACAATGTACTGTAGTTGCTGACTGGCTGTCACAGTCTGGTTCGCAAGGCCGAGGATGGAACAATGTGAGGGGGGCTGTTGACGTTGAAGTCTGTGAATGTAATTTTTTTTATTCGGCTTTTTCTTTGCCAGCATCCCCTGGCTTCACCGGCTCTGCATCCTCCAGCAGGGCTTGTTGTCTCTCCCTTTCCTTCACCAGCTGCACGCCACAGTAGGTCACAAGCAGCACTGAGAGGGAAGACAGAGGGAAACCTGAAGGGAACACACAAAGAGGGAAAGAAAGAAAGAGGAAAAGAATGACTTAAAAAGGAATTCAGATGTCATTGTGCTGTGCTTTGCGTGGATGTTTGACTGGAGATAATCCTGTGAACAACCTCAGTGAACTGTTGTTAAGATTCTTCCATTCTATTATGTGAAAGAAAGCAACAAAGAGGATGTTAAGTAATGTGATATCTGGAGGACGGCGCCCCTTGAGACTCTGTTGCCTTTGATGTCTCTCTGTGGTGTTCTCCCAATAACAAGCGCTGACAGAAATGCCTTCAAATTTCATTTTATATAATACACCCTCGTCGTTACCCACCTTTGTAAATCAGACGCTTTCCCACCAGTTTGGCAAATTCCAAGCTGTTTAGGGAGAGAACATTGTAGAGGACGATGGTCCAGAAGTTGGCAGCATTGAACACACCCCGGATCCTACGGGACATCGCTTCACCCATGGCACCCTGAAAACAGTAGACACAATAACATGTAGTATTAGGGCTGTGTGATGTGCAATATTTATTGTGTGACAAAAATAGTTGACACTTCATTAAAGGAATCATTCATAAACGAATGAACGAACTTGAATGAGACACAGAATGAGCCAATACTGAACATGAGAAAGACTCTGACCAGCCAAGGCTAATTGAAAACAAACAATAGAAAACAAATTTTCTAAATAAAAGGTGAAAAATAATCAAATATGAGTAAGTATCTTTAATTTATTAAGTATATAATTCAAAATATAATAGGAGTAGGTTGTGAGTTCATTTTATTATTCATATATTGTGATGATTGTTATGACATGTTGGTCATATTGCACAGAAACCAAAAAGAGAGTGATTTTTGTGTCTGTCTCACCTCTATGGTAGAAAATGGTGGAAGGGAGAAGAACTTGGCCACCCACAGCTCAAAGTTGAGGCCGAAGCAGTTGAAGAAGGACCAGATATAAACCAACTCACATGGGCCCAACCACAAGGTGGTTATAGCGAAGGTGCAGAAAGTCGCCAGGAGCTCCTTGAAGATTTTGTCATGATCGCCACCAATATAATCATAAACATACCTGCCAAATTACAACTCATCTGAAACACGATGTAGAATGAAAACTGTCCTCTATATTCCGTAGGTTCTGTAATTTAAACCCATGAATTTAAACTTGAACACTCACTTGCACAGCCAGTCATTGATGCCCCTGTCAAAGTGCCTAAAAAAGAAAGAAATCATCATATAATGATTGTTGCACATTTTCAAGGTCAACAAAGACAGAACAGTTTCTCTACAATGCACACAACTGTGGGGAGTCACACGTACGTCTCAGCAAAGACATAGAGCATGGTGATACACTTGGGAGGCTGAGGAGGGTCCAGGTGGTCCAGTGTGGACACGGTGTTGATGACACCAAACATCACGGCTGCTTTCACCCAGTCATACACCAGGTTGGAATAAGCCAGACCAGCTGCAAAGGAACACGTGGGAACAAGGCAACTTTGTGAAACACTGTCGTATCAGCTTCTAAGTGATGCATGGAGCAAGTGAGACATGAAAACATTGTGGAAACATATATGTAACTCACCCAGACACCAGTCAGAGAGCTTGGTGACCAATTTCATGTCACTAGGGATTGTCAGGATGTAGAGGTAGTGGAAGAAGATGTCGACCACCAGAATAACTCCCAGATGCAACAAGGCCTTGGTGGTGATGTTCCACAACTCTCTGTCCTTGCGGATCAACTGTGTGTTGTTCACCTGTGGCATTCAGAACAGTTCAGTGAATAAGCTATCATCGTATTGTGACTTAATAAAAATATAATAATGGATTAGAATAAGAATAATCCCAGCATTTCATAGGCGTATGCAAACATACAGATTTTTGACCATGCTGGGCCCTAAAAAAGAGCATTTTAGAGTGTAAAGCTCAAATATAGCTATGTTTAATTTTATATAATATACATTTTATATAATATACAGCTATGTTGGAAAAGTACTTTTAATTGAAGGGTTCCTCTCTACCCATGTCTTTCACTTATATAGACACATGGAATAATGTGTGGGTTTTAAATGAGCCTTTAAAGTCTTCTAGTGACAATAAAAACTTGTGAGTGATGACTTAATAACTGCTGTCCAATTTCATAATGCTGTTCACTCTCCCCTCCAGTCAGCCACCACTTTCAGTTGAAACTTAAATGCTCACCTGGGCATGAAACCTGTCAAAAGTCATTATAGGTCCAAAGAAGAAGAAGGGGAGGTAGAAGTTGTATTTCAGCAGGTCGGAGAATGTGAAGTTGCCGTCTTTCTTTTCACAGTTCTCCAGACCAAAGCTCATACAGCGCATGATACTGAAGCCGCAGCCTCCATAGAACAGGATGTCTTGGAGGTCAAAAGAGCCGGTCACCAAGGACTCCTACAGAATGAATATTATGGGCCACATACGTCATCATTTCACAAGTGGATAAGCCATTATTTGGCTTGAAACTTTTCAACACTTTAGAACAACACATCTCCATTTATTATTGTTGTTTTGATAGAACAAATATGTATATATACATAATATGAAGATATGTATATGTTCCTACTAAAACATTACACTGTTTTACATTTGGTTATATTTAACATAACACTACATTCAATTTTACAACTAAATCACTACATATAAGAATATTTTACTACATATATTATCATTATTGAAATTTTAAATGAAATACTACAGTGTATCATACTATGTGCTCATTACAGAATTGACTTTAAGATCCTTCGCCTGCTCTTTAAACAAGGCCATCAGACAGATATCTCCTTCAGCTTCCCAGAGCTCATCCTATATCAGGCAACAGAGCTTTCACCATCCACTCACCTGCCAGGAGTTATAGGGCTCCAGCTTGATGGAGGCCAATGTGGTCAGACCAGCCGCAAAGCACATCCACTTGCTCTTGACCAGAGCGATGCTGTAGAGTATGATGCAGTGGGACAGAACCAGAGTCATGAAGGTCCAGCCCATTGTGACCAGGACTGCCAAACCACCGTAGATACCAAAGATCAAGGATCTGTGCTGTGGGGACAGAGGGGCCAGCGTCAGTGTGACAGGATATTCATACTCATACTTCATGATTCAACGCAACACACACAAGTGATGTCAGTCAAACAAAAACAATGGATAAACATTAGGATGAAAAGAATGAATTGTGGGGAAATGACATATCTACTGTTCATGCACTGATGGTTGAAATGAAACACATATGACAAACACGTTAAACAATTGACAAGTTTATTAATGTTACCTTACATCCATCTATACCAATCTTCATTGCAAGCATGAAACAAGACAGAAAACATGTTTAAAACATTTTGAACTGTTTTAAATGTGTCAGTATATTTCACAGGAAGTGATCATTGGTACACTTAACAGACAGCGTTACAGTCTAACGGAAAAGAATTCATGCTCATGCATCAAGTCAGACCTTGAGGTACAAATATACACTTGACAAATTATTTTCAGTAAGAAAAGGATAGAGTCAAACTGAATTGAACTGAATGAAATTACTTGTACTGCCCAAGGCCTTCCTGTTCACATCAGCACGTTGTAGCTCTGCATTTGCATATATAGAACAAAATCATGTACAGCCTTGACTGGAGTACAGTTTTTGCTCATTCACAAGTGTTAACCGGCACACACAAACACACACATACTTTAATTATACAAATACAATACATATACAAATACACATATTATGTAACATGCCATAATACCTGAATGCATTTAGATTAGCTCATAGACATGCTAACACATGCACGCACCTTCGGAGCAAGCAGGGTGAATATCTTGGCAAAGATAACGTGACCGGCGAGAGCAAAAAGGATATGATTCCGGAATGTAGAGAACCACATCATCCATTCGAAGTCCGTAACGTCCTGTGGCAAAGGAAGCTGCATTATTAACGCCTGACAACCACTCTCGCTTGACATGTTGCATCAGTGAATCAAATTACAGAACACAATGGGATACACTGAGGGATTATATACGAGCGACTTACCATCTTCCTGCCAAAGTAATGCCATCCTGGTTTCACACTTTCCTTGAAGGCCTTTCTGTTTACATTCTCTGAATAAAGAAGAAAACACACAGGATGTTCACCAAGAACATAGTAATGCTTTTAGGTTAAGAAGACCTGCAGCAGCATTATTTCTAGGATCTGGTTGAACTGATATAATCATTCTGTAAAAAAAGGTGCTGTAGGAGTTCAAATTTGAGCAGCGTTTTATTTGCGTAATTCACAGGGCATTAAGGTGTGGGAGCACATTCAGTACATTTGATAACATCGAATATTACATAATGTACTCATTTTGAAGGCTTTCTATTTTTGAGGCTCACTCACACTGTCATAATCTGGCTGGAGGAGATTACTGCATAACCTGAACGAAATTCTAACATGGGCATGATGGAAGTAACAATAAAAATAATTGCGATAATAGAATCATGGCAGCGATGTTTGAATGAATGTTAGAATTCAGCACACAGCAACAAATGTGATTGCTGGGCACCCCGTCAGTGGCTCTTGTAGCTTTGCCTGATTACACTAATGGGCATGAAAAAGGATATCAAAATGTGAGGGTCAGGCACGGAAAGCCTCTTACTTCTGGGAACACAGCCAGGCTTCTGTTACAAGTATACAGTGCTTCTGCAGCAGGCAGACCTGAGCTTTGTGAATGCCCACAAATGGAACGGCGAAAAATGACCATTTCAAGAGTCAGAGAGCGAATGCTGAAGAAAAAGAATCAGGACAAAATGTTGACAGACAACATGACCCTGCCCTGAGAGCACAGACTGTGACAGACAGTACCATTCACCAGATCACACTCAATCCATTCACATCAGTGTGTGAGGAGGAGAGTTTCAGCATTTACTGTCTGGACACATGTAAACACATTCTAGTATTTCAGGATGAAAGGTTTGGGATTGGCTGGCTCTTTGTTACTGACTCTTAGTCTGAAGTATCTCCATCAGGAGAGTAATTAGAGCATCTTTAAATTGTCTTCATATTAATAGAAACATGCAGGAATTCCTTATGGGACGGGGCTCACTTTCAATCTGCTAAATGAATTTATACATGGTAGTTTTAGTTTAAAGGTGCACAGTGTAGTTTTGGGGAAGACATTTTAATCAGAAGAGAAAGAAGTTCATCTACTGATTTAATGCCTAAACATAAAAATGTGTAAATAGACAAAGTCTCTACTTTTTCATGACTGAGTAAGCTGAATAAACAAACTGACGTTAAAGGGTTAATAACTGTCCATATTTGGCGGACCCTTCCACCTTTCTAGCTTATGTTCTGGGGACCTTTTTTTTTCTGAGAAAAGCTTGTTTATTCAGTTAAGGAAAAAATAAATACTGTTTAGATTGTATTTTTACCTCATTAATATTGTAAATATTACAATCCAGAGTTTAAATTTCCTGTCCAAAACAACATAGTGTACCTCCAAACACAGCTGTTTTAAAGGTAGGAGTGTTGTTTATTTCAAGTGGATTTTAATAATAAATTACCTGGACTAGTGGTGACGTGAGTGTTTTTACTCATTATGGTGGTAAAGCCTTACAGCAGCTGCTTGAGAACATCTGGGTTCAATAGATATGAATGGATTCAAGTGAACTTCAATAAACTTGTGTAATGAATTATTCATTTATTACCTACTCTCTGAGTTACACTGACAGTGTGTGTGTGCTTTGGACATCCCTTGTCATGTTGTGCACTTACCACTCGATGCGTCAAATATCCAACTGCCTGCCCATATCAAGGCCACGCCGAGTACAGCTGTGTAGAGATACAGCTCATATCTGGGGAGGGCAGCCTTGATCCCCATGGTGAATCTGCACACTAGAAACCTAACAGTGTGAGAAGCAATCAGCCACACAACTTGAAGACAAAGAAAAAACAGACACATCTGAAAACAGTGATTAACAGCCACATGATTCAAGGATGCACCAAGGTTTAGTGAGCCAGTGTTCTGTGGGTGATGTTCAGATGATTATTGTGAAGAAAATGCTTGTCTTCTGTTTCATAGTGTGAAGGTATTGTTTGACAGCTTTGCCTTGGAAATAGTGTGTGGGCTGAAACATGACTAATGGAACAGATCTCTAGCGGACTACCAATAAAAAACACACAGCTTTGATGAATGCCTCTACTAAATTAACATATATGCATACATATAAGAACACATTATGATGGTTATTAAAGTCATATACCCTGTGCCAACACAAATCACCACATGTTCTTCATGCCAGATAAAGAACAAGGTGTTTTAAAGAGGTGGCATTTCACTAATAAGCCACTGAGATCGACAGGGCAGTGACTTAAATAGTACTGCAGAGCTCTGGCTCCTCGGAATCAGCCTCGTCAGCTGCGCAACCCTACCTCTCCTTCCTATTATAGCTCTTGCAGTTGGTCTGCTGTACAGCAGGGCAGCTGCAGTGCTATGTGATCTGAGAGGCACTGGGGACTCACTTCACAGAATATTTAGCACTGGCTGGAATGACCAAGAATGGTGCACCGGGAGAATGAAATTAAACAGGTGCTTTCAAGTGAAGAATAACGCACTTGTACCTGGCTGTGTGTGTGTGTGTGTGTGTGTGTGTGTGTGCGTGTGTGTGGGTGTGCCAGGCTCATGTCGAGCACTTTGAGTTGAAGTTAAAGGAGTTGCACTGTCAAGTTCATTCCAAAGTGTAACCATGGCTTAGCAGGACCCCAGCAAGGCGTCCTGCATACAAATTGAGGTTTTCTGTTTCACTGCTCCAGGCGTACAGAGCCAAACAAACAAACACACACACGCACACACTCACACATAGATGGCTTGTGCATTGGCATTTTTCTTATACTAAATCCTATCTAAATAAAAGATTTGTTTTTACTAACCTTGTTTCCGCTTCACACTCAAGATGAGGGCGGCCGTGTTTACAGTCCGACTCTTCTCTGTGTGAAATAAATAAAAGGGAGGAGAACAAAAACAGGGGGGTGGCGGTGGTTTACAGCAGGTTTTCTAATTCATCCGTCTTGTGGGGGGCTTGTGGCTGCCTGCGATCACCAGCCTCGGCCAGTCAGGATGTTGCGGACTCAACGACAGCAGCAGCAGGAGGAGGAGGAGGAGGAGGAGGGGGATATATTTATCTTTCACCACTGCACCACAGTGAGGGGTGGTCCACACCAAGCCCATCAGACCTTACTGGAGCGCGAAAACACTCAGTTAAATCAATCAATAGGAGCAACTACAGCATACCAGACATCACTGGAGGGACACATCACCGAACACATTATGATTCTCCAGTCAAAAAAAATTATAGAAGGCGAGACTTAAGAAAAAGGCACATGTCACAGAATGTCCTCAATAATTACAAACGCTGCAGCAGATTTATGATATTTTCAAATTGGCAGCTAAAAAAATCATAGCTTGTGAGGTATTTTTTGGATGGTATTTGTTTGATTCTGTAGTCTCAGCATCATAAGCTCATGACCTTTGTTTATTCTATTTTTTTAATATAGTTTTTAGTCATGTTTAACCTTAATAAAGTGGCATGTTGTGAACTCCTAAATCAAAAGC
The DNA here is from genome assembly GCF_904848185.1 of Acanthopagrus latus. Taxonomy (NCBI): domain Eukaryota; kingdom Metazoa; phylum Chordata; class Actinopteri; order Spariformes; family Sparidae; genus Acanthopagrus; species Acanthopagrus latus. The sequence continues at coordinate 6,483,037 of NC_051059.1, forward strand.
AGTTATGTGGGAAAACATCATCTTACCAGTCTGTCAGGTACACACCAGGTAGTCTCACTCTCTGTCTCCAGAGTTCTGTTAACTCACACAATAAAATAAAAAAAATAAAAAAAATAAAAAGACATTTGGCTGGAGATCATCTGAACTCCTCCAAACACGATACTGCGGCTGATGTGATTAAATACAAACGCGTTTGCTCCTTATGAATGCAAGGGTATCCCCGAAGCATTCTTCTAACTTAAGCACTAGGTGGCGCTATCGGATTTGTACAAAAATCCCCCGCACACGGCGACAGAAAGCAAACCGACGGCTTTATAATTCTGGATTCGCTTGGTTTGTTAAACGGGCTGTTGTTTGCTCGGGGGCGCGTTAAAGCCGCAGCCAGGACTTGCCACATACAGTACCACAAAGTGTATTATGTTCAAATGTGTTCTTTGTACGCTAATAATAAAGAGCTATAATTTGTTGCGTGGGCGCAACAGTAATTACAGAGGAAAGGAGGCTTGAGAGAGTCGCGTCCAGCCAGCTGCATGGGTTGAGCAATGTGGTGCGGCTGAGTTTGCGCTGCCTGCCTGAGAGAGAATCCATCACAGAAACAAACCGCCCCCTCCCACCGAGTGCCCCCGCTTCAGATGCAACTCAAAATACATAAAGCCTCCATGTTGCACAGGGAATGTAGGGCCAGCAGATATGAACTGTTTGCCTATTTGTCTTAGCTAACTCTGACGTTGAATAACTTGCGTTTGATACATATTTTAGGGCAAGAACAATCCTCCGACGGGCTTCCTAGTGTTTTCAACGTTGTTCCAGACACGGCCTCACATTTTGGATAATCGGAGCTTCACGGCTAACCCGCTAACCCAGGCTACCTGCTAACTTCAGCTAGTTAGCAATCGAACCTCGGCTGGTTTGGTTTTATGTGCTACAAACGCCGTCGGTGCTGTTCACGAAAATATTTGTCTGCAGCGATGATATTTTGCGGAGAGCCATAAATGACAGCCATTCACTGGCCTCCATTCACCACAGTGCTAGCTGGCTGGCTACCACCGCTGCCACAACACTTCGCCTCGGACAGTTGCCTGGCTTTGTGGGCTGGCTGGTCATCCTCATCTTAGACAGCTAGCTAGAGGTAGCTAGCAAACGAAGCAAGCGCGCTACAGAGAATAACATTGTGGGAAACAAAACAAGACTACACCACCCGCCTAAATGGACCACACGTCCATAATAACCCAGGTTTCCAACCCGAAGGAGGAGGAAATAATATCATTTAACCAGGAGAAAGGTAAGGAAAAGTCAAATATGGCTAACGTTAGTGAACTAGTGCTAGCTGGCTAACTACTTTTCTCGATTGACGTTAGCTTGTAGCTCACGCTTGCTAGCTGCTCTGGCAGTTGAAGACACTGGTTGCCTGTTAGCGATAGTCCCGTTTAAACGTGGACATGTAACTAGCGTTGGTTAACAAACTCCGAGGAAGCAACAAGTTTATCAGAAGGGTCTTGTCCCGAATAAGTTATTGAACTAGCTAAACGTGTTCGCTGCGCGTTCAGTGTGAGGAGCGCTCCCGTGTCAAGAAGACTTGTCTTATCCCATTAACGGTGACCGAATTACCTTAAACCTTTTTGTGAGGCAGTTTATGGATGCCCACACGTAGTTAAGCGTCGCTGTGCAAATGTGTGCGTTTCTAAGATTCGGCATTTAACACTTTTTCTTTTAGTGTGAGGGCTACACAACTGGAATAATTGATCTGCTAAGTGACTCAGTCTAGCTAAATGTATCACGACCACATTAAGCTAAGAAGTTCATGGTGGTTTGAGGGGTAGGAAAAGTTTTAAGATTGCTGTCGGTAATGTTGAAAGTATATTGCCCAGTGAATCATTGCGGCATTGGATTTGACTCATGAAACTGTGAGGTGACAAAGCCATCCCCACTGTGGTCAACCTCATAGGATGCACAGATTCGCATAGATATCAGTTTAGCTGCCTTCTGTGATGTGGTCATCCATCCATCCATCCATCCATCATCTGTACACACATATGTACGCCGCTTAATCCTCTGCAGGGTCGCGGGGATGTGGTCATCCATTAACATAAATTAGAGCTAAAGACGGTTAAAGACTTATCTTATATTGGCATCAAAAATGTATTGTCATCTCCAGATCATTATTTAGATTCTCACTTGTTAAGCACCCATGTTTATGGGGATCCCAGGGTCCCTTGTGCCTTAGTTTTCACCTTAACACTATATGTCATGGCTCTCTTTATATTTCTTCACTCACTCTTTTGCCTCATCTGCAGTGGAGGTCAAATCTCTCCTTCAAGACCATAGCCGCTAATGTCCATTCCTGAGGCTACTCAGACACTGTCCAGGTCATCCAGGCCTATGGGGTGTGTATCAGTATCACATCTCAAACTTCACTTGACAGGCCATTTAGTAATATGAGAACTTAAGTCTTTCAAACACAACAATGAATTCTCCTCCGAGGGTACAGATGTATCTCTCAGTAACTACTATGGATTCAGTGTGAGTTGAACATATCATGTGCGATAATCATCGCAGTTATGTGGGAGTTATGAGAGACTGTCTTTGCAGGTTGGGATTTCATCCATGCAGTATTAAATGTATTGCTGCAGAAATATGTAAATTCCACTTCAGAAACAGTTTCATATTATCTCTCAGTAAAAAAATATCAAGACACAGTTGTGTTTTTGTTTGAAAGTTATCAGAAGGTTTTTTTTCAGGGATTGTTTGCTTTTTAGGGGATTGTTTGAGGTTGTGTTATTGAGCAGGGATAATGTGACTGAGCAGGGATAATGTGACGGGGAAGTAATTTAAGGTCACTGGCTATGAGTTTTGCTGAAATGATGTTATTCAATTAAGTGGTTAGTTGATAGGAAATTTCATCTGTTAATGGTTAAAATGAAATTGAATGAATGGTCAAAGTAACTGTTCCAGTAACAATGCCAGACTGTGGTTTCATAAAAGCAGATTTTCGTCTGCTTTCCTTTGTTTGTTCATACATTCATTTTTTCCCCCCTATTGTCTTTTGGCTGTTTGTCAGATGTAAATGTAAGGCATCATTCCTCGCTTGTGATGTGGATTTGTCCTCATTTTTAGATTACATGGTTAATTGAAAGATTGACAGTTTAATTGATTTTATTATTTAACAAGTGTATAGAGAGTTATTTGTCTTCTCTTGAGCTCAGGATTTGCTGTGTAGTGCCAGTTAACAACGTGCTGTTGGTCTGAAAGTATCACTAACTGATTTTTATGCTGTTTCATTATGTAACAAGTTTGTTTTTGTTTTTTTTTAAATCACACCTAATGTTGCTCTGAGCAGAGTTGTCTTTTATGCAGGACACTGTTGAGTTAGGGGATTAAGTAGAGTATTGAAGTTCCTCTGTGTTTTCTTTCTATTTTAAAGAATGAGTCAAACAGTTATTGCCTTGGGGCTAAGTCAGATATTACTATCATTATATGAATACTATGGCCATGTTTTTTCCTCCATTAGTTCTGGATATTTTCTAGAAAACAACAAGGTTTGAGTATGAGGGCCATAGTCATCAGCTGTGTAATGTATTGGAGTTTGATCTGTGTATATACAAGTAACAGGAAGAACTTTTTTCTGTTTTACAGCTGGAGTCTTGCCTATAAATCCTGAGTTACTATACAGTCATCCAATCATATCACTGCCCCTTGTCACTGCAAATTGCATTCCATGTAGCCCATCCCAGCAGCTGTCTTTAAGGAATTTGACAGGTAGTCTTGCATTGCTTGAACAGGCTCCAAACTGTCTGGACAAAAGTTGACCACCTTTGCTCTCAGCGTTGCTCTACAGGCTGTCTTACGACATGCGTCTGCTTTTCACACTGGTTCGACTGCCAAGCTGCAGCCTAAATATAGAATTGCTGCCCTGTTGGCCAGAGCACCACTGACCTCGAGGCCAAGTATAACTACATGGAAAGATGACAATGATCCCTTTTTTTCTCATTTGTCAGTCACACTAGGGTTTAGTTTGGACACAAGGAGCAACTTGATTTTCAAAAGAGGATATTGACTGTGGTCTTTTTTCCTGTTGTGATTTTGTGTTGATGAGGAGGGGTTTCAAATATTTGAAGTTGATACTCTTAAATGGTCCATTCACCCTCCTGTATAGACGTGCAATCCAAGACAGCCCTGAAGATTGACATGTCTGGTGGTATGCATTAAGCACTGCAGTTGTACACTGACTGTCACTGTAACCAGGAAAGTTTTGCCATATTTCTGCCATTTTATTAACCTGTTAATTTATTTCCTGAGGTTTCGTATTAGGGTGGAATGTCAGCTCAGGGGTTGGTCCTGGCTACCAACCAGTTGTGGCCTTTCTATGATGAGATTGCATGTTCACCCTGTACATGTGGGAGTTTCCTCCTACAATCCAAACACATACAGTTTGAGAAATTGGTGACTTTTAAAGGTCCCACACATGTGAACGAGTGTGAATGGTGGTTTATTTGTGTCAGACACGTGTGACACCTCCCCTCTTACACAGAGTGTTCTGACATAGTTTTGTCGCCTGCATAGGATATACAAATTAATGGATGGACTTGTAGTTCAGTTACTTTCAATCTATAGCCAGCTTCAGTATGTTTATTTTTATTAATAACTTTCATTTCTGATGCAAGTTTAGTAGAGATCTGTCATCAAATTGTGAACAATGGCAGATTCCCAAGCTTTTTGGTGATTGGAAAAGTATTTTGCTTTCATTTTTCTTGTCTTACAGCGTTATTATAACATTACATTGTATGTTGAGGCAGACATCCAGAGGTCACTGCAGAGCTGAGTCGGACTCTGAGAGCTGATTGTGTTGTAGCCAGAGTGTGCACAAATATTTGTGAACTGGTTCTTCTGACGTGATTAAGCCTGTTGCTTGTAACACTGCGTCTGTCAACAACTACTGCCCTGCATACTATAGTCTCTAAATTATTGTATTCTGTATTATGGATTACTTTTCTATCAGCCTATTGATAAAAACCCCTCTGTCTTCATCATTTTGTTTGCTTTTGTCTCCACTTCTTCACACACTACATCTTAGCAGATATGTGCATTCGTTTTCAGATTAAGTTAAATTTTTTTACTGTAATTTAAAGGTAAAATCTACCATGTTTGCACATTCAAGTGTGTTTACAGCTCTTTTGGAGTACTACTGTATACTTGGATAAAAGTAGTATTTTGTGTCTCCAGAGGAAGCTGCATGTAATCTTAAATTGCTTCTAGTGATGTCCTATGTGCTATACCGTAGGCTACTGGACTTGAGTGTGTGTGCTTGTGCTTAAACGTCTGAGTCATTTGGCCTAACATTAAACAAACCTTATCCTGCCAACTCTCTGGTACAAAGTCTGTGTAATGTCCGATGTGTGACAACATCAGGTCATCGTCCTGAGAATTCACAGCGTTCAAGTGGGTCTGTTGATGACTTTACACCAATTGTGTTTCATACTGTTCTCTGCTTGCCTATGTATTGTTTTCCACTCTTCCATTTGTATAATTGGTACATGTATCGATATCAGTGCAAAAACAGTCCTAAACACAATGGAGTATTTCTAGTAGATGAGATTGTGTCTAAGACAATCTGTGTTACATGTGTGAAAGGGAAAAGTTGTGCAGTGTCCACATCTCATGTAGAACAGTCTTCTCTCCACTGTGAGATGTTTTAGTGGTATTAAGACAAATGCTTAGTGCACCACTTACAGTAGACCAAATTCAAAGCTTTAGGATTTCACTGCACTGCTTACAACATGTAGTAGGAGGGTATGCAGTTTTAAGCTGAGCTGGATTCACCATCAGCTAAAGCTATATGATGTGTCAGTAATCACAATTCTTCTCATGTCAAGATGTTTACATTGTTGTCCTGAAAGTAATGATTTTTCTCCTTCAGATGTAAGTGGACAGCAGAGTCTTTACCTGAGGAGTTGGCCCTGCTGTGTTGTGCCATTTGTTTATGGAGAGGTTATTTCGTCTCCCCAGTGTAAAAATATGTGCAGTCTTGGCTGCATTGAACAGCATAAACTACAATACTCTGCTTATGCTTGAGTCTTTTGTCCTCATGATAGACACATTTCTGCCTCAGTGTGTTAGGGTTAGGGTTTGAGGTTTGAAGTGAACTGGGATATGATGTTTATTGAAGATCCACTTGAGCTTCTCAGATATTCCCATGACATAAGGAATGACAGTGTTGTTCCGTTTGTCCGTCTCCTCCTGTCTGTCTGCTCGATCTTTGAGAGGTTTTGACAAAGGTCCAGTTTGGGTAGCCACAGGTTCTAAGTGCTTCCCTGATGTGCTTCTGTGCCTTCTCCTTCCTCTCTTTCTTACTGGGCACGGTCTCAGCCTGATTGTTTAGGGTTCTGATGGCCCCAGCTTTGTGCTTCGGAGGGGGATGAGAGTTGAACAGCAAGCATTGACCTGACTAGGTTTTCTGTACCTCAGTGTTGAGGCCTCTGTCTTCTTCAATGTGTACTGCACTGTCCAAGAAGGGCATACTGTCTCTTCTTACATCTTCCAGCTAAAACTTGATGTTATTGTCAACAGCATTTATATGTTCTGTGAAGGTGTCCACTTCCCTTGTTCTAATTTTGACCCAGGTGTTGTCTACATGCCTGAACCAGTAGCTAGGAGCATTTCCTGTGAAGTTTATCAAGGCTCTGCTCTCAACTTCGTCCATGTAGAGGTTGGCCAGTATTGGGGACACTGGTGAGCCCATGGCACAGCCATGCATCTATCTGTGGAAACCTTCACTGTACTGGAAGTAGGTGGTTGTCAAACAGAGGTCCAGAATGGCACAAATGTGGACTGGGGTATAGTTGGTGCTGCTGGACAGAGTGCTGTCCTGTGACAGGCATTTGTCAGACACAGAGCACACATGTGTCCTTAACAACTCTGTAAGGACACTCCCACACAGAGTTTAAAGGCCTCCAACTCCCTGCTAGTTAGTTAGAACCGAAGAAGCCTTTTGGATGAGAGGTGAAAAGTCTTCAGGAAACTGAATGTCCAGTTGGCTATGATAGAGCGCTTTATAATTACCATGCCGTGGATGACTGAGAACATGAATCAACAATATTCAACAATATTTAAAAAAAAAACAAAAAAACACAACAACAACACAACAACAACATACTGCAATTACATTTTACAGATATTATGATTCACAATTCATGGGTATCACAAATGTAGATTTCACTTAAAACTACTGATGATGATGATGATTTTTCTGAGGTACCAAACAAACATGTTATCTCATATCTTAAGTGCAAGAGCAGGCCCTCTCTGCAGCACTCCAGAACTTAATTATGATTCTGTTTTTGTCATCCATTTACTGTTAACAGAAAATTGCAGTTTTGTGAAATCTTTATATTGCATTAATCGCTGTATCCGTTTTGAGAAATTGTACAGCTCTACTTATACCAAAAAGGCCAGAAGACTAAGCTACTTGCTGTGTCCAATCAATGGTTCATGTTTTTTGGTAATGGAACCTTGGAATGTGTTGTGGGAGGTTGTGAATGAATTAACTGGGCTCTGACCATTAACTTTATGAATTAAATACAGATTACCTTCAGTAGTGAATTATTACCCTTCAGCCAGCCCAGGTGAGAGACTTGTTTGATTCCTTGTTCTTCTCTGCGCAGGACTCAGTAGCCCAGGCTGTTTTCTGAGGATCTTTGTGCAGTAAATCGGCCAGTCGTAGTGATGAGTCACAGGAAGCTGATGACTGCCTCACTGTCCCAGTTTTACAGTAATACAGAGCAGAAACAACAAGATGAGTTTCCAGTTTAATAAAGGAAGTCTTGTGGTCCTGATGAGGTTATATTTAGATTTATTACAAGCGTACTATGGCAGATATGACATCCTCAGGGTCCTCATCAGGTTTACCGTCTCACTAAAGGTAGGGGATCATGTAGAACAATTTGCTTATTTCCTTTTGGTTTTTCTCAGAATTCCTAAATAAAGCCTTCTGTAATAATTTGCCCTGGTTTAATCTGCAAACATCAAAATCTCTAAATCAGTTTAGTTTGGTATTGGATGGCTCATGCCGTGTTGTGTGACAGTTTGCTATTTTTTAGTGGATTGAGTCAGATGGTGGCTGTGAAACACTGGGCAGTAGCAGGACGTTCTTATGCATCCTGTTCATTTATCTCCTTCAACACTTTCAGTACGCCACTCTGTGTTTCGGACTCTAGGATGGCATAGTGTTTACCTGATTTATCTTGCTCAGATGACCTAATATACAAAACTGATGGACATGGCCTGTCGCTTCCGCAGACGTTCATCAAAACAAGCCGCCAGTTTGACTCAGTCTGTCATTTATACATTTTACATTAGACCTTTTGCTGCCTTATTATAACTGTTACACATGGCACTACATAAGTTTGTTTATTTAGTTAATTTTCCCCAAGTACCCTCAGTGGAACAACTGAAGTGACTGATTTTTTTAAATTAACAAGCACTTATACAATACAATTTCAGAATATGATAAGTCAGATATAAAACTAATCACATTTTTAATAACAGTAATATGGCAGAAGTCAGTAATCTTGATAACCAAGTAAACGCAACGCACTAAAATATCGTTTAAAACCAGGACATGTTAATACTTGTGCTGTATCAAGATATAATGATATATAGTCTTAAATTATGATGGCGATATATGTATTAGATGTGTAACTTTGTCACTTTCTATGATGTATAGTGGGTTAGGATCTCATTCACAACAAAATATAACTGTATCAATGTGATTATAAACCGTCAGTGAGTACATGTTTACATTAACCGGTGGACACTTGCGAAACGCAGTGAACGCCATGATGTGTACCATCGTGCCAGAGTGCTGTATGAATTGACACACTAGTGCAGCTTCAGGCCAGAGCTGTGTGAACAAACAAAGGTGGAGAAATGATGAGCCTTTGCTGCGCCTGTAATGCAGCGTCTCTGTGTGTAAAGGGCTATTGTTAAGATAGCGGCACAAAAAGCGCCCAAGCATGAAAGGCCGTAATAAATGTGACTGGAAGCCAGCAATCGAGGGAAAAGATAGAGGGATCAATGAAGGCACAAGTGTTTCATGTTGCCATGATGACATGTGTGTTTTTAGCTGTGGAGCACAGATATGAAATATACTCTTCTTTAAACAATAGTGTGGTAGCTCCACACAATGCCCTTTCATGACATGATGTGAGGATACAAGCCTTTGGCTGCTTCTGTGGTGTTTCTATACTGTGGATGTTTGTGCGTAGGACTGTTTTATCAGAAAAAACACTCAACAAAGCTGGATTGATGTAAAAATAGTTCTGGTGTTTGTAATGTGGTCTGAATTTGTTGTGCACTAGCTTGGTTTTATGATATTCTTCCTGCACAGCATTTCCTATGAAAAAATGTCTGGGGATTTGTTTAAGGTCAGGAGCACAGAGTGGCACAATATCAAGATGCCAAAAGACATGACATAATGCTATTTGCTCTTCACTGGTCTTCAGTTGCAAAAGCATTCTGGTTGTGTGAGCCGAGGGGGGACTAATGGGGTGGCGAGGAATGCAGCCTTGTATAGGCTCTGCAGGGTCTGAGGGCCTCCTACCTCCTCCTCCCTTCGTCTCTTGTGCATGTCCAGGCTGCTTCAGTCACTCACCTGCCAGCTGAAACATGGGCGGGGAAACGTAAGCAAGCTTTCAAAATGGAGACTCCTAGGCCAATCAGGTGACAGGATCCATGACAGGGCAAAAAGTGAGGGAGGAGGGTGCAGCTCCCAACTTGTCACTATTAATAAAAGCTCAGTGTCTGATTTAGGCACTGCTCCGTACTCCTGGAATGAGAGCACGCTCTGAACTGTCGCTATGTGTGACTGATGAAGTCACCCAGCCAACCGAGTTATTTTCTGATCAGTGCTTCGGCCAAGCCGGGACAACAAAACCAACACTAATGCCATTTAATCACACTGTCAAGGTCTCACCTATTGTTATGACTGAGTGTAGCTCACACCACTGTGGCCACTCAAGAGAACTGTAATAAACACAAAACAGTTTGATCCCACTTATTGCAGCGGCGTTCACAGCTCAGCATGCAAATAAGCAAACATGAATGCTTCCCGTCCACAGCATGCTCCATTTTTATGTCAGAACATCGATTTGCATATCCACTTGTTCACCCGCCGCTCTCCCACCCCTTCCTTTTGTTTTGACAGCGTCCCAGTCTAACAGCAGCCTAAAGAAGCAGAGGAGCCGGAGCATCTTCAGCACATTCTTCTGCTGTTTCCGCAACTACAATGTGGAACCTCCAGCCGCCAACACCAACACCAGCTCCCTGCCTCCACCTGTTGAGGAGAACGGATCGCCTCCCAAGGTGGGCTGCTCCTCCACTAATCACATCCTATGTGATTATTTTCTTTATCTTCGTGGACCCTTTTAGTCTCTTTTTATGTTCTCTTTCCTACCCCTCACCTTGTTTTTGTATGTCTGTGTGTATCTCTCTTGTATCGTAGTGTGACCAGGTCGAGGTCATCCCTGTCCCTAGTGTATGTATCGCCTTTTTTTTTTCTTTTCCTTTGCATGCAGGCTGAGTGGGCTGGTGCTGGCACATCCTGTCTGTGTGGGCTCCAGTGCTCCTCAGAGAGCTTTTGCTCTGCTACCGTACTGCGATTCATTTTCAGCAGATCGTAGCGCTGGCTGTGAGGAAGGTGTATATGCACCTATGGGTTTAAAATGGTGCCTCAGTGCCTGACCTGCATGAGTGACACTTGGTGGTTTGTATGCTTTTATAAATACTGTGACAATGACTAACATGTTAAACATAAAAAGGTGTGTATTAATTGCTTCAGGTGCTTCCTTGCAAGAGGTAAATCCATTTATTTGCTACTTGTCCATGCAATTAAATATCAGTGAGAGTTTAGCTCCACAGTTGCCCCAACTAAGGGGTAAAAACTAATCCAGCACATCTTTCAAAGGAGAAATTACGTGTGATGTGGTTATCTGGTGGTCTGACCAACACACCAGTCAAAAATTGCACACACGGGTCAAATCACTCATAAGCTGTTGTACAAAGGGAATATCTTAAGATCTAGCGAAAGTGAATGAATTTATACCAGAGCACTGTTCCTGCACTGAGGCATATTTCCCACATGACCTCATCCCATCATGTTTACACTTGAATTTGAAGTATTATTGGTATTTTCATAATGTTTGACTGATTTCAGGGAAGCTAACACTGTTCTCAAGCAGCAGTAGCAGCTACCCTTTTTTGCATGGCCTTTGTCTCTCAGAATGTTTGAAAAGTTTTATTTAATCTCAACAGAAGGGGATTTAAGATAGCACTAAGTTGTCTGAATAGGTGACTGCTGCAGGGGAATTTCCAGTTGTGAAGAAGCCCATTGTGTGTTATTTTTGAATCGATGGGTCCATTAAACGCATCATTTCAGACATGGCTTTATCCCAGCTGCATTGTCACCCATGGAGATGCTCTTTCTAACATGGTGTTGGCTTTTCTGCTAAGCCTTAAGCAGTAATTTATGCAAAGCATATGTTCTTTATCACTCACACTTTCTCTCAATATATCTAAAATTGTCTCCCTTGTCTTCCACCCATAGCCACCAGCCAAATACCTCCTCCCTGAGATGATAATATCTGACTATGGCAAAAAGTGTGTGGTGATTGACTTGGATGAAACACTCGTCCACAGCTCATTCAAGGTAAGAGGAGGCTAAAACTACAAAAACAGTTCACTATTGATGTTGTGTGCCAGTCTACAGTTTTTAGCTGTCACTGTGGGAGCTGGTGAAGGGCTTTATCCTAGAAAGATAGTCACCTGTTGGCTCACCCCCCTCAGTCTTTGCCTTTTTAAAAATGCAATAGAATAAAAATCTTGATTTACACCACAATGAAAACATATGTGATTTTTTTTTTATTTAGCATTTAACTACATCATTGTACACCATATTATATACACATCATCTGTTTTTATTTATATTCAAAACAAAAAAACTGCAAATAACCTGCAGGAAGTCAATTGTGTGTCAAATCCATTGGATCACTGTACAAACAAAGCCAGGAGGGGAGCAGGTGGTGGAGGATGTGCTGTAGTAAGAACAAGGGCAATATTGCAGTCCTGATTGTGCACTTAAAATAAAAGCAGAATTGTAATAGGAAAGTTTGAAGGGAGGTTAATGCTGGGAACTAGTTGCAGTTAATACAATTACAATTCTAAAACTTGAACCAACATTGTCACATATAAAAAGTTGGAGGATGACCACCTTGTTGGATAACTAAAGAGGTTACAGAAGGACAGAGGACAATGAGGAGGGATTTGTTTTGGCAGAAAAAGGCTGTAATTATTCCCTCTCCCTGCCAGAGATTTGATAGTCTGTTAATATAAGGTTTAATGTTGCTAGCAGGACCTCTGCTGAGCAGTTGTGGTACTACACCAACAGTCTGAATATTGATATGCTGTTGTTTCTTCTCACAGCCCATCAGCAATGCTGATTTTATTGTTCCAGTGGAGATCGATGGTACCGTTCATCAGGTATTGTACACACAATAAATGGACGTACAGTATACCTGTTTTAATAGGGGCAAGAGTTCCATTTATGTGAAGAACCTGAAGAGAATGGCTGTGATCCAGTTCAAGTAATCCAGGATAGGCTGTGTGTATGATGGTTGGCCTATTCATGATTACTTGCACTGGGTGGCAGCCGCTGGGGCATCTAAACCGAGAGTGAGAATTTCAGAGAAGGCGCTCATGAAGTGAAAGATTTTTCATAAAGCAGGATGTCAAAAGCATGAATTTTTCTGTAGCAATCTCCAAATGTATTCTTGTATGCAACTTAATGCTGTGCATCCTGTGCCTGAACTCTGTGATGTGTCTTGCAGGTGTATGTGCTGAAACGACCCCATGTGGATGAGTTTCTTCAAAAGATGGGAGAGCTATTTGAATGTGTGCTCTTTACAGCCAGTCTTGCCAAGGTGTGTTAAGGCCGGCCCTGTTTTCTGTCCTGACATATGCTTTGGTTACAAGCCAGTGACAGCTATGGAACAACATTTTCTATTTCCTTGTTCTGCTCTAAAAATGATCTTCTCTTGCTGTCTGAGTTTTCACACTTCCTCTGTATCACTCTCCATCTGTGTCTTTTTGCATCTTAGCCAATAATGCATGGGTAAGTTTAATGAATGAGAGAGAGATACAACTGTCCTAAGGGCCTAAAATAACTGTAGTATCAGATGTTCCTTGTGCTGAGTTAAAAGCTAGGTGTCACTGGTGCTTGTTGTGTCATATTAGTATTTAAAAGTAGTATTTCCTGAGGCTTCTTCCCTGTCAGGTAAACACACCCTTCCTTTTAGAATAATAGTACAACATTTATGAGATGTTTTTGTTAGTGCTCTAGTTGAGGCATTTGACCACAGCAATTTGCATCACAGTGTGTATTCATCATGCAATCTGATTTGTAGCTGTACAGCGGTGAAATTCAAGATGTTTGACATTTGTTTTCATCTCATGGCAACATGTTGGTGTGTTTGATTGGCTTGGACAGTATGCAGACCCTGTGGCAGACCTGCTGGACCAGTGGGGTGTGTTCCGAGCGCGACTTTTTCGAGAATCCTGCGTTTTTCACAGAGGAAACTATGTCAAAGACCTCAGCCGGCTGGGACGAGAGCTCAGCAACGTCATCATTGTTGACAATTCACCCGCCTCTTACATTTTCCACCCAGAGAATGCTGTGAGTTTTTAAACCATGAACCCAACTGTAACAGAAATTACTTTTGTGTTAAAGTGTACATTGCCACAAACTGAACTGTGAAATTGAGGCTCACCTTGATTGCTACCTTCTAATGTACTTCATTATCCCATTAGTCTGTATAAAATCTACACACAATTGAAATCAAAATAGTTTTAATTTCAAGGAAAAATTATGCTGGGATTACACTTTGAGAATTACTTTGAGATGTCAGGCATGTTATTTAACATGTGCCAGAAAATTGCTGTTTGAACACTGGACTTGAATGAACCTTACAAATCAGTGCAGGCTCACTTTTGAAAACCATTTGAAGAACGTAAACATTTAATCACATGAAAAGGCTTACACAGCTGCCATAAATTAGATCAGAGAGAGCCTGGCAAAAAAAAATGTTGATCAATTGTATGCGTAAGAAGCAACTAAGCGAAAATGTTGTGAGATATTTGAGTTTACTTGGTATCTCATGTAGTAGAGCCTGTGTCGCATGCACTGAGGTTGAGTCCTCAGCAAGAGCACAGGTGTGATACCAAACTGTGCTAACTGTGTCTTAACTGCATGCAGTGTTTGAGCAGATGAAAACTGAATATTAAAATATCATTCAGAATGGTAAGTAATCCCATAGGCTATATAAGCACTAGTATAGCTCAGCTGTTTTTTGTTTGTTTGTTTTTTAAGTTAAAATTGTTTAAAACCTTTCATATAACTTTCTAGTAGGTTACTTCATGTTTGATCATTTTAATTCTAAACACTTACACATGGGTTGATGTAATTTTAAATACTTTTTTACTTTAAAACCATATACCCACTAAACACATCCGAGTTTTCTACTCTGATGTGTTGTTAGATGTAACCCTAACCCCAAAACATGGTTTCCTATCAGTGAAATAGAGGTATATGGATTAACATGCAACAAATACAGTCAATATAATCTTTTGCAATTGTATTTTTTATGTAGCGATTATCAATCTATTGTAGTATGTAGGTCTATAACTTGGCATTTGTCATTAAATAATTCATAAAATTGCTAATTTTTTTTATTGATTTTCCACAAATTTATTTTTTTTGACTGATCGTGGTTAATAAGACAAATAAAATATCTACATGCTGCACAGTCCGTGTTAAAATAATTGTTTACCTTTCTGTTCAGTATTACAGGAGCTCAACAACTGCTATAGTAACTTAGCTTGAACTATGTTGAATTTGCTTCATGGAGCCAAATCAATTGAATAATGAGTCAAACTAACCAAAATAAGCCTGGCTAATTTGGTAAACTTGCTCAATGGAACAGGCCCCATGCCCAGTTTTCTAGCATTCTGTCCCTACATTAGATTCCAGTGATGATAGTCATGCTATAAAACAAAAGCTAACTGCAGGTGGTTCTCCTGTCTCCAAAGGTTCCAGTCCAATCCTGGTTTGACGATATGAATGACACAGAGCTCCTGGACCTGCTGCCTTTCTTTGAGGGACTCAGCAAAGAAGAGGAGGTTTACGGAGTCCTGCAGAATCTGAGAGGCAGGTAGCAGGACAGCCACAGCGCTGCCTGCGCTCTCCACAATCCTCTCTGTCCATCTCTGCCCTTTTCTACAACCACATCTCTCAGACTCAGGCAGATCCTTCCACATGCGGCCCTCTTGTCTCTGCCCCAAGGGGACGCCTTGGAGTCTCACTGTGGAAACCTTCACGACACCCCGTCTCTTCTCTCATCTCCTGATGACTGGCTGCCTTCTGAGTGCCATCATAAAAAACACATACACTAAATATCCCAGGAGCACTGTGTTCGACAAAAGTGTACAGAGGGTCCTAAGTTGGTAATATTGGGGACAAAATACTAAGAGGAATGAACTCTGGTCTTTATTTTCAAAGCAACAAAGTTTTACTATTCGGTGAAGTGCTTGTTTTAAAACCAAAAAGAAAACCCAACAAGTTTTTTTTTTTCTGAAACTTCTTTTGTGGTACCACACAAAAGTCTGAAAAGATTTAGTCCTCGTATTGTTGCTATGCAGGCAGTTTCTGGTAGTAGAAAGGACTGTGATTCTCTTTTCTTACTGAATGAAGTGCCTTGTGTGAATGTTGTTTATATGGGGAGATATTTTGTACATGGCATATTTCCAGAGTACTTCAATCTTTTCACACACGATATGCTTTAAAGTGAACACACAAGTATCTTGATCTAAAACTTTTACACTAGTTTTTTTGATCATCAAACGCTGGGTAATTGTCTCCATAGTATTCTATATATTTTCCCAGTATGCTTGTGCCATTATTTAGATGTGACTTTGTTTTCTTTCTGCTTTCATTATATGTAGAATTAGCTAATTTGTTTTAGGCAAAGGAGTACGTTTGCAATTGTGAACCTTACACCCTACCTGCAACTCCAGTAGTTCTTTGCGTTTGATAGTTTGATCTGAAATCTCAGATACAGTTGTGCCATTTATTTTCTCTCTCACAGTATCCCCCTTTATCTCATTTTATTATTTGCCAAATAAGGAAATTATTTTTTAACAGGCTTCATATCTTTAACAGGGGGTCAGCTATAATTGTGAAATCATTAGTAGTAAGCATAGCATTATAGGTTTTATTCTTTTGACAAATAGTTGTCAAATACCTTTGTATGTTTTTTAATGTTATGAGGTCCTTGTTTGTCAAGTCTTGCTTATCATATGGCTAGCTTTTAGCACACATTTCTTCCCTTGCTTCTGTTTTGTTTGTATTTTTTGGCACACATAAGTGGTGCAGCTTCACCCAGAGATGATCTTTCTCCAGAATTGTACACAGTTGCAAAGGTATCCCTCTTGTTGTTTGAAATGGTCTGGGATCTTACAGTAAATGGGTCGAGTGCCATGTTTTGTTTTTTTTCATGAGGTTAGTGTCTTTAGGGAATATAGATATGTGTCAGATCGAGTCTGGATAGTGTTAAAATCTCACCATTCTCTCCTGATTTACATACAATGGCGGCCCGCTCTCGTCCGGTCCTGGTGTAAAACCAGCGGAGACGAAGTGTGGTGTTTACCTTCCCAGACTCTTTTGAACTGCTCTTCACCTCAGTGCCTACGTTTTGAGAGGAGCCACACAAACCGAATGCTGCAACATTAGCTACCATGGCAATAACCTTTTATGGGGTAGTTTCCATCCCACGTGTTTGGTTTGGGTGTCTAGAGCACTTGACACGGCTAGCCAGGCGAGGCTTAGTTGACAGTAATGGCTGGCCTGATTATAACAATGACTTGTAGTGTTCATGGTTAGCATACATTTTTCACATTATTTGATCCGAAAACTGGACAAACGCATAATTTTGTCATTTTCGAGTAAAAATTAAATTATTAGAATGTCCAAGTTATATTTTTATCCAGGATTAAAATACTGAAGCAGCTTGAATGTTGCTTGGTTTATCTCAGCAACAGCAGCCAAATGACCATGTATAGTGAGCTACATTGCCATAGTATTCAGCTTATGTTGTGCCAGAAAGTTAAAAAAGGAAAAAAAAAAAAAAAGACGCCTTCCAAACCTACAGATGGGGGGTTTGTTCTGGCCTCGTCCAGACAGCCTCCAGATATTGGGGGCCAGCTCTAAGTGGAACACTACTGGGGCACTGCAAAAGGACTGTGAAGAACCTCATCATGGCATTGATGCCTTACTGCCTGTGGAGGCACAAAGCAATGTTTCTTCATTTATTCCATCTTCACGTTTTCAGTGTCGTCTCATTAGTATTGACTTATGGAGTGTGAAAGCGGCTCTGCCACATATGTAGACCATATATGGTCAGGTGACTTAACATTGTGAAACAATAAAATGAAGCGTAAAGATGCTTCGTGGTCCCATCAAGGGGACTGTATGCTCCAACAAACCTCATTTGCTTTATTGCTTGGTTTATGGCTCATGATGTTACATTAAAAAGACCTACACTTCTTCATAATTTCCAACATTTCTTTTTTCCAAGTTGAAAGGCTGCTGCTCCTTCAGGCATATTGAAATCTTTACTTTCTTTTGCATAAGCGTTTGTGTTGGTGGTTTCAGTGCAATGTCCTTTTATAAGAAGCGTTTAGTCGACTCTTCTCAACCTCTCAATGATGACCTTTTCTCTGAAAATGTTGTTTGTATCATTGTGATATTTTTCTACCTACCTTTTGTCAGTATTTGGTTTGAAAAGTTGCATATTACCCATTGTATTCAGCTTTTTTTTTTTTTTTTTCTCGCCTCTTCCTTTCAGATCTGTAATGTCCCTCTCTCTTGCCTTTTGGTAAGCGTTCTCAGTCAGGTCTCGTCTTTCCTCTCGGGAGACGTGTGTGCATGTGTGTGGGTGTTTGTATGTGTGCGTGCACAGGCATCTTGTTTGTGCTTCCTTACAGTGTTCCTTTTGTGTTATCACCTCACTCATAATCACACGTTCATCATTTTGTATTGATTTAACACCAAAGTTCTACAACACTTGAGTTCAAGTCACAAGTTATTCACTTTTTTTTTTTTTTTTTAAACACTTGTTGGTTCTTGTTGGCTTATTTTGAGTGTCAGCAGTGTGTTGTCATCCTGAGCATCATTTTTTTTTTCTTTCTTTCCATAATAAAAGGCTTCATTAAAATAATTGTCATGTCTATTTTTATTCCACTGTCAAACATGGTACATTAATTAAGGCCAAAGATCATCACTTAAACTTGGTGTGACTGACGATTCCTCCATCTCTCTGTGCCTGGTCATTTAACTCCAGACGTCACGAGAGAGCATGTTACCGTCTTCTGTTGACATATTTTGCAGTCAACTTCATTTATTTGGTCATTAGTTTCCTTTCAGACATCATAATAAAGCACTTTTTTTTATGGAGGACTGTTGCTTGTCTTCTGTCAGCAGTTTAATGGCAGCCAACTCTGTTATTAAGCCTAAATGAGCTGGCAGTAGGGAGGTCATGCCATCTTGTAACGTAAAGGGTAATCCCACCAACCTTCAGCTTCACCTGGAGACACAAACATCTCTATTCTACTCTGCAGAGATGAGACATTAACTTAAATCTCCAACACATATTTTGGCCTCTTGAAAGGCAGCAGGAACCAGCTGGAAACACAAATGTGTTTTTTACATTGAAATTGAGCTCACATACAGATACCTGTTTACACATTCAGCAGCTATGGAGCAATGTTGGCACTGATTTATACTTGTGTGTCTGATCTCCTGGGGAAGTTCAATATATTCAACCCTCCTCCTGTTTTTTCTTCACTTATTCCTGAGAAAGACTCTCACAAACGTTGTCTTTTTTTGGGGGGGTATATCTCTCTAAACAGCTGCCTACTGCAGGCAAAAACAATATTGTGAGTGAATTAAGTGTCAAATTGCAGAGCAATGAGTCAAAAGGGAATACAATGTCCAGAAGAGCCCGGGGAAACTGTACATTGGAGATAATTCCCTGTGGGCTAGTCACTTAGCTTATAGATAAAATGTCAATAATAGCTGCTTTAGGCACACTAGACATTTAATAACTACATTAGTAAAATAGATTTTGTGTCATTCAGTAGTAAGCTGTGCATCATCATTCCTGACTTCTATTAATTGTCAGACTGCTACTGCTGTGTACTGAGGGAGTGCCCATCCAAAGTTCACTAGGTAATGATTCTATTTTGTGGTGAGGCTCAAGCGGCTCCGCCCCTGACAGGTTACCTTCTCTTCCTGTATGCACACCATAAACTGGTTCAGACAGGTACCTGGCTTCCCCACCTTAAGAACTTTATATTACTATTGTTATATAACTGGATACTACTTTATCATCATGCTTTATATAACTGTGTGACTGCAGATGTAAACCTTATCCATGTGGATAAATTCATCAGTTTTTTTTTTGTTTTTTTTTTTAAAAAAGCACTGAGACAGAGTTCATGTTTAAAACATTTATCTTCATCTTAATTTACAAAAAAGAAGAACGTGACAATGTCACATGAAAAATAATCATACTTGATGACTAAAATTACTGATGAAGACAAAGCACATTGTTTTTATGTTGGCTTGCACTTCTCCAGAATTCTTTTTTTTTTTTTTTTTTGGAATAAAAAGATTTAAATAGACAATACATTAACTCACCAGAATCAGAGACACAAGCTTAAAATGCCTTTGCAAACTGAACATGGTAAAACACTAGTGCAACTCATACAACCCAATTAAAACTGTTTGTATAATAATCCCTGTAATGTGAGTCATGGAATATTATAAATTCTAGCACACCCGGTGTGTATGCACAGTATTTGCCACATCCCAGTACAACAGTTGCAGATGGAGATCTTTAAAACACTCTTGTCCATTGAAAATAAGGTTTTACACCAGCTGCTTTTCGTGCTGAAGTCAGGCCAATAAGTTAATCATCAACTACAACTCCTATAGAGCCAAACAAAAAGAATATAAAAAAATCTAATTAAAACCAGCTAAAACATGGCTGTGTAGTGGGTGTCCTGGTGTCCTGCGGAGGAACACGCCAGTCGGTGACATCCTACTCTGCATCAAGGACCATGATGTGTACAAAGAGTCCAGCTGAGGGAAGGATGTCGCCGTTCTTATTGAGCAGAGGCACATGTCTGTATCCTGTGTGGGAGCACAACAAGAAAAGCAGAGAATGTGAGGAGCTCTGTGTGCAGAGTGTGAATTGAGTTCTCTGTGCTCCACCAGAGAAGAGATAGTTCCTGTCTCTGTTCATTTATGACGTGTCAAAACAAAGAACTATCAATAGGTTACAGTGAGAAAATAAAAGGACCTGATAAGTAATGTAAATATCCACCAACAGTTGCTGAACTTACCCATTTTTAAGCTGTTGAATGGAAGTGTGTACTGTCCAACAAACTCATTATCAGATGTGGAGTCATAGTCTTCGACAGCAAAGCGCACCAGTGCCAGCTCTGGCACGTACACATCGAACTGGAGGTTTTCATTCCATGTCGGGTTAAAGCCTTAAACAGGAGAGAGGGAAGATACCGTCAGTAACTGGAGGTATCACAAATGTTTTGTATCACTGATTGCTGATGTTCAGCATATTCAATTTTTTATCTGGTGATTGTTTAACTAAGTGGTTCCCAAAGCTTTTTGGGCCTGTCTATTATCCAGGTCCCTCTATACTTCCCAGGAAATAAAATGTAGGCTAATTGTCATTCCCAAATGTTGATGATTAATCATGATTATTATTATTATGATTATTGCTATCATTTAAATGACTAATTGTATCAAATTGTTTTTTACTATTATATCATTTCATCATATTGTTATTACGCGTCATATCATAGGAAAGCATTAAAAAGCATGTTACTGAATACCAAGTAACAGATCTGATTTAACTGGACAGGAATGAGTTCAGCCGTCATTACATTCACAAGTTACATTTATAGATTTATTTTTATTTGATTTGACTTACTATCATCAGCTGTGGCCTAAAAATAATACTACTGATTGTTTCCCCTTAATTTAATGAACACATTTTCATTTTCGAGCAACTATTCCACATTTTGAGTTTCACATTTCAGCGGTTGCATTTAAAATTCTACTTTTTTCATTTACTCACCTTAGCCTACATTTTTGAATTAGCATCTTACAATTTAAAGCTGTTTGTTCAATTTACTTTTTTTGTTTATTTTTTCAAGTTTATTTATGACCTAATTCTGAATTTCTGACACACCGCATTTCATACCTTAACAATCAGTGGACTAATGGTAACTCCTTATCATTAACTCATGTTTGTATAGTCACTGACGTAACACCGGAAGTGGATGAGGAAATGAAATATGACCTAGTTAATTCAATTAAATAGCGATGTATGCAAGTGAAGCCACTCCCTTGGGAGAGATTTATTGTGTTTCCACCTGCATAGCAGAAGAACTGTTGCACTTAAAACAAGGAGCATTGTCCGCAAGGGCTTTAGTAAAGTTTAACCAGACTCTGGAGCGCACTGTGATCAGAGCAGCCCTGCTGCTTGCACAGCGCACTGGTGAGTAGGAGAGATCTTCTGGTGTGAGAAGTGAAAAAACAACAAACACTGCAGCACCCATATCTAAGTAGAGAGCAGAAGCGGGTGTCAGCTCATCTGTGTATTTCTGTAGTGCATTTCTGGTGTAAATTTGCAAATGCCCCCCTTTCATAAAATACTGCATCCAGCTACGTCAAAAGATCTTCCACTGCCTCCTTGGGGGCCAGTTCCAACCCTGTTGAGAAACACTGGTTTGACCTGTGTGTGTTTCAACAATCCCCAGAGGGCATGAATATATTAGTTGTATGCAGCTGTGAGTGTAGCATTCTAAAGACAGGACAGAGTAGGCAGAGCAGGAGTTTTTCCCCCCCAGTAAACCAGAAGCTCACAACTCACCCAAAATGCTTCATGTGTTGTGGCAGCAATGCATTCTGGTCCACTGGGGCTACTACTATCAGACATGTTTTACTCCTATACTCTTCTCCTACCGTTCATGTTACAATTACATTTTGTGGACGCATAACGTTAATTTCCAAGAACGTGGACGATCATAGCTCAAAACGGACAAAGCATACGCAAGGCAGCCATCATGTGCATGAAAATGCTTTGTTAAAAGTAAGTGTATCTCCTGCCTACTACTTCCAGAGCGCTGCCGTGTCTGAAGAAAGGCTGGACAGCAGCAGTTCTCAATTTGGTATGAATGCTCTGGCCTGTTTCTTTAAATTGTTCCCAATAATCCAGTTGCAGGCTTACAGTGAAAGTCTACACCTAGTGCATCAGACTACAGCTGTCAAGCTAATTTCCCTTATGCATAACTTTAATATAATATAATAATTGATATAATAGGTTAGCTTCATTAAATTCACCTCTGTAAAGGCTGTGTACATGTTTATTTCTGCTGTAAAGCTGGACAAATTAAGCCTGGGGGCCTATGGGGATTGACTCGCTTTCCCTGTTGGCAGGACAAATAAAAGGACATTCTGATTCTGATTCTGAAGCCAGACTCCAGTGGCCATTTGAAGAACTGCAGATTCTGAGAGGAAAATGTTACATTGGCTGCATTTGGCTAATGATCTTATAAAATGTGGAAAATATACCTCCAAAAATATTAAACACATGCATAGCCAATATCTGCTTCTGCTTTTTTACCATTGTTTTCAATAGCAGGTGTCTCTTTTTCAGCAACATCAGCTGGCACTCCGAACACCTGCACTTTAACCAGCGGGTCCACGATGGAGGATTTCTTATTGTTCACTTTGGGGAGCTGCTGCGCTGATATGACCTGATGACAGGAGGGGGACACGTGTAAAATATCACATGATCCTTCATCTAGAGGGCACAATTGTAAAGCAGGAAGGATTGTAAAACGGGAAACCACAGAAAGTGCTTTGGCATCATTTAACTGCATGTCTTAAGAGTGAAACACTGAACCATGACATGGAGCGTCTTGTGCTTCAGCCAGTCTCCTCGGGTCAGGGTGATGGGGTCGAACTCAGTGGCCTCTTCCCTCATGAAGGCAGGCTTCAGGACGTAGCCGCTTTTTCCATTAACCAGGAATCTGCCCTGGTTTAGATCCATGTCTTGGCAGGCTGTCTGGAAGTTTAAGGCCACTACAAAAGTACAAATAAGATGACGCAGGAACAATGATGACTGCATTATCTACATTATCAGCATAGATACACCTTAATGTGAGAGTTTGCTAATTCCCTCCTCATGTCAGTACTGTACCAATTTGACAGCCAGCATTCCACAGAGGCACTGGGTTATAGTTGGAAGAGTCGGTCCGGGTGCCTGCTGGATAGATGCGACTCAGCTTCTCCACATTATGACGGACATAGGCATTGGCTGCAGAGGGCAAATCAACTGAAAGTTACCAACTGAAAGTTTCTGTACATTATGTGCACTATAATACCCACATAAAGACAACTGGTGCCATGCCTGGTTTATCAATATCTGTTTAGGAAAGAGAATGTTTTTATTTTCAATCCCCAACTTTTCAGTGGATATTCATCAAAATAGCTTGTTTTTCTCTCATTGCTAGCTGTCTTGTGTTGAGGGTCTAAGGACAGAGGTTGATTGTACATTTTTTAAAGCCCACTGAGGCTGTAATTTTCGGCTATATAAATAAAATTGATTGATTAATTTTTTCCCTATTACCTGAAGAGCTTTTCATCTATCTAGATAGTTTTGTTATAAACTCTTGAGTTTTGGAGATATCTGCTGTAGAGATGTCTGCCTTCTCTCCATTATTATGGAACTAGATGGTACTCGGCTTGTGCTCAAGGTGCAAAAAAAATTCATTTGATAAACTCAACAGCAACGTCTCTTTACAGAAATCCCTATCCAGTTACTCAAGATAATCCACAGATCTTCCTTCATGCAGGAACAATTCTCTTTCTACAGAACTACACCTGCAAACTGTATCACTAACGGGCAAGAGGCTGGTTAACTAAACTAGTTAATGTTTCAACTCGGTTGTTGTTGACGTCTTATGCTGCCACTAGCCTGGGCTCTAGTCGATGGGTAGATACACTCGTCCTTCTGAGCAGTAAAACATATTTGCAGGAATTTTAGGAAGCACCAATGAGTGATTTATAAACAATATCTTAACTGGTGACAAAGATAAAGCTTGACCGCAAAACACTTGTGTGAATACAGCATGACATCTTCCTCACCCGACTCCTCTGCCAGCTTCATGGCCTTTCCCTCCTTGAAGGACGACATCTCGTAGAAGCTCAGGTTTTGTCTTGCGTCCTCAAAGCCATTGAAGTGGACACTCTTGCAGTAGATCACCATGTCGGACAGCTCTTTGGCCAGTTTCAGCTTCTTCTTCTTCTGCACATAACATGGAAATAAGATGTAAGTGTAAAAAAAGAAAAACAGCGAAAAATGTGTCACATGAGAGGATGTATTGACTCTTCCCACATCTGCCCCTCCCTCACCTTGCTTTGCTCTTCCACATTTTGTTCATCCTCATCTTCGTCATTTGACTCTCCCTCCTCCGACACGTCTGTGTCGTCAGCCGCCGCCACCTCAGGAACATAGGTGGCTTCAAGTTTGTTTAATCTCTTCCCTTTGATCAGGAACTTCCCCTTTAGCTCCTGGAGGTACGTGAACACACACACACACACACACACACACACACACACACACACACACACACACACACACACACACACACACACACACACACACACACACACACACACACACACGTGAGTGACTGGCATCTTTGCATTATCTATATACTTAGAGGAAATAGTGGATACAAACCTCTGGGGATGGGAAGTTTGTGGGCATGCCGTCGCACAGGGGGGATGTGACGAGTGCGCTGCCCAGGATGGAGCTCATGTGGCGGGCCATGACTTCCTGCTGCTCCACGCTGCAGTGGTTCTCCAAGGAGAGGATGACTGGGTAATCAGATGTCTGTTGACGATGACACAGAGAGGAAATCTTACACAGAGTACTTAAGTCCGTGTTATGATACTCGTATTACTGGATATTTAACACACCTTAAAGGCATTGTCCTTGATGGCTTGGATTGCATCTTTGAAGAGGATCTTAGAGGTGAGTGTGTAGCCGTGGTAGATCACCGGCTCATCGTCTGATCCATCCCAGCAGTCCAGCTCCACGCAGCGACAGCCCTTAAGCAGAGCCCTGTGGCAGTCACAACCAGCATAAGAGAATGTTGTTAATAACCCTAAGATAGTTAAAATAATCAGCAACCTGTTAACATAAACATCCAGTTTGTGGCAGCAGGATGTCTACAGGTGTCAGACACTTAAATAGACTGATTTTTGGACAAAGCTTTTTTTTTTTTATTTCAAGCTTTGCAGGTACAAACATATGTAGTACATACATATGGGGTCCTTTGAAGTGGCAAGTTTTATGGAGAAATATGGCAGAGTGGCTTTGTTTAATCCACATTTTGCTGGCATAAGTATAAAGTAAAAAGACAGTACTCGGCTCATTGGGTTAAAAGAAAATTAGAAAAGTGGACTTTTGTCAAAGAAAATCAAAAAGGTGGATCATAAGATGGATAAATGAAATAAGATAAAATATTTGAAACTGAAATTTAAGACCTAAAACTTCAAATTTAAGATAATTTGATGAATTTTAAGGCTTATTAGTGAATGTATAATTTTTAAAAAATCAGGCATTAATTATAAATGCTTTTTAAGGACCTGCGGACATTATGATATAACTACTCAATAGGCAGGCAAGGTTCGAACAAAGCACTCCATGCAGGACACTGTCACTGACCTATTTTCACTTCCATCCTGCAGCCCTCAGCCTCCTCCCATTAGATTGGGATAGAGCAAGAACCAGAGAACAACAGTTGGATAAATATCTGTAGACTGTAGTAATTTCATCAGTACATTATAGGTTCAGGGGCTGAATTTAGGACTCCACAGGCCGCTGTTTACCTGACATAAGCCTCTGTGCTGCTGGGCCCTTTGAGCTGATCCTCCATGAGATAGGTGTTGTGTGAGGAGGAGATGAAGTAGTGGCTGAGGGGGTGGCTCATGTCCTGGTACACCTCTCTGTGATGTGAATTGTAGATCAAGGCCTCTGGTGTGTGCAGATACATGAGGAAGCCATCTTTGGACAGTAGCTTCTTCCCCTTGGCTGAAGGAACATAAAGACAGAATGGAACAACAGTGACCAGGGAGCCAGGCATTTATCCAGGACAAAGTGTGTGAGTTTGATACATGTACCATCTTTCATAAGAGGATCTGAATTCCCCTGTGCTAATTAGAGTTCAAACCCTGAAAGGTTAGATCCCTATTGAGTTATCAGCTCAATAACTGGAAATGATGTGCAGAAGCTTCACGCCCACACTGAGTCTGATTAACTTGAAATTTGACACAGATAAAAAGCCATTTGTACCATAAAAGTCAACTGCAGCAACACCGAATATGGAAAACCACATTACTGGATACAGATATATGTATCACTGCATTACAACAGGGCAAGACAGGGGGCCAAAACATGGCTGCCATCATTAATAGCATTGACCATTTGTCTAATCTTCATAACTATATACATAACCTCATTTTTTTAGAAATATGAGCCATAGAGTGTTCCTTCTAAGTGTTGCATCAACTTCTCTAAAGACAAACTTTCCTTTAAAGTCTATCAAAGATGAATTGGTGATTGAATAAAGCAACTACCTGCCCCTGTTGAGGCTTGAACCTAGACTTGCCGCTTGCGCCTGTATTTTCATGTTGAAAAGATCCTTTGCTGAAAAGACCACGAGAGAGCTGAGTTGACTAGCGATTAAATATTTTTGGCCTAAGCTGAGGTGCATGTGTGGTAAAACATTCATGTAATACATTACTTATCCTCAGGAGCACCAACAATGCCGAATAGACTTATCGCTTCATATTAACATAATGTTGTGGATCTGTCAGCAGGACTCGGCATAACATTGCCAGACAGCGAATGTCACGTTGTCCATTTTTATTTCATTCACACTTTTATCAGATGCCTTCGTTTCATGGAACATTTTTCGACAGAGCAGAGAACAAAACATTAAAGCAGGCCTCAGGCTTTGACACTGGTTTCCCTTCTACAGTCTTTATGCTAAGCTAAACTCTATAGAGGTGTATTAATCTTCTTGTCCAACTCTTGGCACAACTTTCTCTACATGTCCAGCATTCCTTTTATCTAGATCCAGACACAGAGCAGAGTCTATTTACTGAATGCTTTATTTAACAGGGACTTTGCACGTTAATAAACACTGCAGTAAATACACAAGAGTTAGCCAAATGCTCACAAGTGTTTGGAAAATCAAAGGAACATTTTGCCTTGGAGATATAAAAAAGTGACACATAAATTAGACAGAACAGCTGTGATGCTCAAATATCAGGATTGAAAACAAGGCTGCATCACACTGAAACAAACACCTGGTATTACAGATAATGTACTGACCGTTTTCATCCAGCTCGTACTTCTCGATAATCTTGTGCGCGTCCGCCAGTGTGGCTTTCTCTCTCTGTTCTTTCATCAGGAAGTCCACCAGGTTTTCAGGACTCATAAAGCCCGTAGTTTTGGCGTACTCGCCGTAGATCACATCGATTTCCTCCCGATGGGTCAGCAGGTCATAGAAGTGTTCAATCTCCGCTCCAGACAGGTATCCAGACTTGGATGTGTCACATTTCTGCATGATGGGGATGCAATATGAAAAAGGTCTTAATGTTAATTGTTTTCCCTAAATGTTCCTAGACCCACTTAAGAGACATTAAATACAATATTTAACCAAAATTGGTCAAAACATTATTTCAGTTAAGGTGTTCATATAAATTACTACATCGATTACATCAATTAACAGACCCTGCAGCAGCACTTTCTCCATTTTACAGCTCTGTGGGAAATCTACCATTGACTTCCATCATTATGATCTATTACAAAGCTCTCAGGGCCTCACCGCAAAGAGCATCTCTGTGTAGATGTCATCCACTTCAATGTTGATCAGACGCAGGAAGTTCTTCACCTCGGACTGACTCATCTTGTCATCCTTGTTCTTGTCGGCCTTATTCAGGCAGGTGTAGATCCAACTGAAAAGTTTTCAATGTAAGGAATGGACACGCGCAATGGGGCTGCAACTCACGATTATTGTGACTTCTCAAAGTGACTTCAAATTGCCTCTTTTGTTCAAGCCGCAGTCCAAACCCAAGGACTCTTAAACATATTATATGGGCCTTTGAGGCAGCTATCTCTAATAACTCAAGGGGTCAAGGTGTGCATCAGGGGCAGGGGGTTCCTACTCCCAAGATACCTGTTTGCTAACAGCTTTCACAGTTTGACCTCCATTATCATGACAAGGATACTGTTCTGTCTTCTGCTGGAGGCTGAGGTTGTTTCTGTTGTGTATCATTTTCTCCAGGCTTCTGATCCACTGCCTGGCCTCCTCCTCTGAGCTGGCGATGAGGTCCAGGTTCTTACGGCGGCCCTTGAACATGATGGAGAAGCAGCGGCCCTCCACCTGCTCCTCCGTGCTCTTCCTCAGGCCCTCCGACTGACGGCCCACTCGCACCGCTGAGACGTCATCGAGTGAAACTGAAGACAGGAGACGCAGGTGAAATTCTACACGATCAATTTATCATTTAAAAAAGGAATAAAATGTGTGATGTTTTGCTTGAAATTGCTGTTGTAACCACATAACTTTTGGTATCTTGAGGCATCACAGACCAGCTCGCTCAGTAAACATAAAGCTGCCGTTTGCAGTTTACTGACATCAAGTTACAAGTGAACCGCAGCATGTTCAAACAGCTGCCTTCTACTGAAGTTTTGTGACCGCATGCACAGCCGGTGGATGCACCATAAAGGGTTGGACATTATCGTACATGGCGACAAGCATAAACCCATCACATCGCCCTACGACAGTCATCGAAATGTGACTACATGGGAACAGTTTATGGATGTAACACAAGCTGGAAATAAAACTGGAGGCATTTCAAACCACTCCTCCACATCCAATATAAAATCACTATCTTGATAAAACACACCCACAAAACGTATCACTGCTATCAGGAACAACCCTGTTTGTATGATGATACAAAGGTCTTTCATGCAGAGAGAGATTTTTTTTATGGCTATGATCACATCACGTTTATAATCCAACAAATAAAAAGAAAACGTCTGACCTGAGACGAGATATCAAAGTTTTTCACCGCTGGAAAGACTAATGTGCTGGATGACGTTAGGTAATAATTCTGTGTCTTAAGTGTCCAGCACCACACCAGACAGATGTGCAAGAGCTTTACAGGTGAGTCTCACACACATGCTTGTTGATTGCTTGGACAGCACTCACAGGTCGGGTTGGACTTGAAGAGTTTCTTGGATTCGTGCCACATGGTCTTGCAATCTTCCTGCAGTCTGAAGTAGCGGGTCTTCTTCCAGGACGAGGAGCGGACCTTGAGGAGGTCTCCCCCCTGCAGGAGGAACTGCAGGTCCATATCGCCCTCCATCCCTGTGAGAACAGCGGAGCAGAGAGGACAGATCCTACAGATTAACCCACTGAGCTTGAAACTTAACCCCTTCTCTCTTGCCTCATCCCTGACCTGCACTCATCTGACAGACACAAATGCCACGCAGGCAACCGAGACAAGCCCCTTTAGAAGTTCAGATGTGTGACCACGGATGATCCTGCGGTCACATAAGTGTATAGTGCAGCCTACCGAGGATCTTCGCGTTCGTTTGAATGGTTTTCTGGCTTCTGGCATAGCGAAGTTGTTCCTGAGATCTGCTGAGTTGTGGTTGTCTTTGCAGGCATGACATGGTGCGCTGAGGTGCGGAAACACTACCAGACTGTGTTCTCAAGGCGTCGGGACCTACCAGTGCGTTGGGAGGGCGTTTACCAGCCCAACTCAAAGTTCACCTTTCGTCTCTGACAGAAGTTCCTCCGGCTGTCAGCTGACAGCCAGGCACGTACTCCAGCTACTACGACTAGCAAGAGGCTGCGGTTCGAAACCTCGTCGCGTTTTGTTGGTATAACGTTACTTAAGTCGTTTCGCAGTTTGTTTTGTTGACCCGTTTTTAACAGTTTGGCCATTTCAAAGACTTTTAACCAGACACTGAAGCGAGCTAACAGTTTCTGATGGTTAGTTAGCTTAACTTATCTAATTTAGCTGCTAGCACAATTAAACATAGTAATGCAGTAATTGGCTAGTAACAGAGTCACAATTTAAGTTATTTTACATGACTACAGTTAGTCAGTATAACCAGAGGGTAACACCACCAATATTTGGGGGATAATGTTAAGCTAATATAACGTATGAAAAACAAAGTGAATACAGTCTGACAACACATTTAGCTACTTGGATATATATTTTTAAAAAAAACGTTACAGGCTGTTTAGTGCCAGTTTTAGTCGTGACTCATTGGCTCCATCTAGCGGCGACTTTACAAAACTGTCAAATGCTGTGATTTAAATTAAACGTCAGAAAGTCAGTTTAAAAAAAAAAGTGTCGTTGCTGTGAAACAGGTCAACAAACACCATTAATGTTGCTACGAGGAGGCAAATGTGGGCCTCACGGAGCAGGCAGAAGGGTCTGTCTGTCCTCTCCTGCGCTCTTCAGGTTTTGTCAACACTTGTTCCTCTTTGCGCCAAGGTGAGACTCGGCTGGATGAGAGTGAGCCACACCTTTTGAAAACGGATCCACAGGTGGCCTTATCGTTGCACGCTTTGGTCAATCCAGTAAACACCAAGAGATAGTAAATAAAAGCACAACAACTCAAATGTGAGACAGGTGGGTAAAAGCCGCCCCAGTTGGCCCACACGCTGCCTTGGCCTGAGGATCATTTCATGTTGGACAACTCTGGAAGCCACATGAACTCCCAGCGACTGCAAAAACCAAAATGTGTCTTACCGACTTTCTTTTCCATCCCGTTCGTCTCCATCGCTGCGGGAGTTGTGTTTCTTCTCTACGCAGTCAGGTCTCGGTCCGTCCTCGTTTCACTTGATGCGCCGTTTCACCTAAAGTTGCTCTCTGTTTCCATGTGCGCAATCAGGTGAGAAAACGAGGATTGCCGAGGCGAGTGTGAGGCAAACGCTACTAAACAAGGCGGCGACACAGGTGGGTCTCCCCTAGCTGTCTGACTTGCGCCGGCTCTCCTGCAGGCTCCAACACCGGTTTGACGAGCTTGCCGTGAAAGCAGCGCTGCTGATGTCACAGCAGGGTAGGTTTCACCTTAACACAGGCTTTATGCCATCAGGCGTGGGACTGGTCGACATACCTTTTGACTCAACAGCCTGCATCTAAAGCATGCCACAGGATGAGTTGGGCAAAATAAAATATGCCTCTTTAATCCCATGTCTTTCATAATCCTGTTTACTCAAACACCTCAGGGCCAATCCCTCACCTTGAGGAAACTCTAGATGTGAACAAACAGGGAGGGGACGTTCACCTGAGAAAACACCCAGGAGACTCAAAACACTGTAATCGAGTTGTGTAAGTAATATTCATGTCCATTGTTGACTTCTGCAAAAGCCTTTGTCGGTGGTTTTTTTTTTCACTCTTACACCTGTTCCTCATTTGAACACAAGGTAAGCGTGATCAAGAGGGCTGAACAGCAGTGTTGGCTCGCCGCCCGTCCACATAGTTGACAGTGAGCTTGAGCATATTGGTTACACTGAATAGGACAGTTGGAAGTTTTTTTGCTTTCCTTTTCATGTGCAGCTTAGCCTTGGCAGGATAATAGCACTGCAATCACTGGTGCGTTGGGGCTCTTGTGGCTCTCAGCACTTCCCTTTCAGGCCTGGCTTACCCCTCGGCGCACTGTCAGCATCAGGATGAGCGAGCTTTCATGCAGCATCAGGCGGGGTGGACAGCTTCCGGGCAAGGGCCGACCACCTATCCACGAGGTTCAGAGAAACAGGGAAACAGATTGCAGAGGTTTTTTTTTTTTTTTTTTTTTAGATTTGTGTAGTGGCTCCTGATCTATGTTTGAAAACAGAGAAAGTAGGTTTTTTTTTCCATCATTGCACCAGTAACTCCTCACATGTAGTTTTTATTAAGTATAGAAACAAAACCATGCAAGAAGACATGAATTTTATCATGGTTGCACATTTGTATACACTTCTGTCACTTCCTTTAAGCAATGCAAAACAACTGCATGTTAAAACATTTAAAAATAAAAGTGGATTTTTTTTTTCAGTGATACTGAAGTAACAAGTGTAGTTACTGTACAACTGTGTCCTCATCCAGAGCTGCTGTGTGTGGGTGTACAGTTCTTTTTAAATAACCCAGATTTCTATAAACAAAACTCCTGAGTGGAAAAAAAAAAAAAACATGAAGAATAAGCCATCCCCACGAAAGTTGGACCGGCAAATTTCTCATGTTTTGTTGTGTTTTTTTCAAGTGTTTTCAGTCCAGGAAACATCCTGTTGCAGTCAAGACTCTGCTCTCCACTTACATCTGGAGGAGAAAATGAGTTCCTTTGCGGACAAAAATGTAAACACCTTGGCCAGAGAAGACAGATGTTTTGAAAGAGGTGTAAAAGAATCCACCCATTGTCAAACTGGAACAGCAGTCTTTGAAGGGAGGAGGTGGCCAAAGACATTACTTGTCACCTGCTGGCAGTGCAGCGCTGAATTCCCTCCCCAGACAGTCTAACAAGCTGTCACATCTGGGCTCACCTAGCCCCTAACAACACACGTGAAGGTCAGTGGGGTCAACAACCCTCAAGTGGTCTGACGTCTCTGAGTTTGAGCGCACACGTGACCTTAGCGACTCTGTAAGGACACTCCCAGTTTAAAAGCCTGCAACCCCCCCTCCAGTGAGTTAGAACAGAAGAAGGCTCCTGGATGAAACGTCTTCAAGAGACTAAAAGGCATCCAGTTGCCTACGAAAACACTGACAACAGAACAGAAAGTTAATTTAACTTATCTTGCTGACAAGCCTGTGTCTTTGCCTGTTGAACAAGCAGGAACAGGCACTGCTGTTTCATCACTCATCATCACATCACATACCATGCATAGTTTTGCTGCTTTCCCCCAAAACATCCCCACAAAGATTACACAGTTCCTGGGTTATCAAAGGACACAGCCCAAACAACTTACACCGAGTTATGAATACTGTCTATTGATTTTTTTTTTTTTTTTTTGCATGGCACAAATGGTCCATCTGCTTTTCATTAAACTTTTGGCCAAGTTCCAAAGACCGAAAGACAGATTAAAGTAGCATACAAACAAACTTTAACATGCTGCAGTCTGTCCGCACTTCAGTTGATTCAATCTAAGTAGCCCCCATTCGCTCAAAATACTGTGTTAAAAGTATTTGAGCTTCTCTTAAACATGTCCGTTTAATGCAACTTTATTTTTGTACTCCACTGCCTGAGTGGCCACACTGTTCACTGTCTACTGTTTATAGGAAATTCAAATATCCCTGCGCATTGATTCCCCTCATCAGATCTATGCTGTAAATGAGCAAGTGGGATGAAGTACTAAAGGCTCACACTTTCAGTGCCTTCAACGCCCTCTATTGGGTTTGCTGTGCACAGTTTTAGACGTGGGTGAAAAGGCTGCAATTTTAGTTCCCCCTCTGTTCACATTTTGTTCATTTGTTTTGTTCCTTGGTATTGTAAATTGTTTGTGATTGTTTATTTATGCTCGTTGTTTTTTAATCTGCTGCCCCAGAGTCATCCTCTTGCCTTTTTCTCATTAAAGTTTCTGGTTGGGATCTCGTTCAAGTCAGCTTCTATCACACCAAATCATAATAGAAGTCTCTGTTTGTCTCTCAAGGCACTTTTAACACGAAGGTCTCGATTGTACGATTGTACATTTTTTCTATTTTGTGAAATTTGCTAATTCTGATAATTAAACAAATTGCAAGTCCTGGCACCAAGGTGAATTGCAGGGCAAAACAGCATTTGGGTGGAATCAACCTTTGAACTATAAATAATGAGTCACAAAGTGTTATTTGGGTGAAATAAACCTTCAAAAACTCTAACAAACCATAACTGGGGTCCTAAAAACTGCTGTCCGGAAAGTCCAGCCTCCTCTAAGATAGGGGGCGCTGTGGCGACAAACTCGGGTTCTGAAAGTGCAGCCTCCGTACTGCAGGAACTCGAGCAGGAACGTAGTATTGTTGGACGTTAGTATAAACACAAAGTGTATATCTGCGTTTGTCCAAGACTCCACCACTGCGACTTCTGGCATTCCATAGTCCAATAACTACGATTTACTTCTGCTGTTCAACTCTGTAATTTTCTGTCTTTTGGCAGACTTTGCCACACCAAAGATGGCGCCATCGTCGTGCCGTTGTACCACTGAGCTCGTACGTGACACGATGCGTCAGTCGTGCGTAAAGTTGTGTTGACAGGAGCGGTAGGAGTTGTCAGCGGAACAGCAGCAGCAGCCAGCATCATCGGAGCCGAATGGAGTAATCACAAAGATTATTAATATTCCAGACAGCGTTTCTGTTATCTTTTAGAGGCACTGTTTACACCGTTCAAACAACGACACCATGGCCGAAGACCAGTCCTCTCAATCCTGGTCAATCGACAGGGACGACTACGAGCTCAATGAGGTGATAGGTGAGTAGCTTAGCTTGCTAATATTAGCATTGTAGCCTCCCCTGACTCTACAGCGGTTGGCTGCCAACCGCCACTAGCCAACTAGCATAGCATGTCTGCAGCTAGCAAGGAGAAGGCCGGTTACAACCCGTAGCTACATGGTGCAGGAAGGTTAACAGCTCTGCACAGGTTTCCTCCGGCAAGGCCAAGTTGATTTGCCTTTGTAATGTCTGCTTTAGTTGACGAACTAAAGTGAAAGGGCTACTTAGCTTGAAGCTAAACGCCTAGCCAAGGCAAGTTAGCCTGTAGTACGTGAAGATTCGTCAGTTGGACAGGGTGGTGCTCCTTGGCTGAGGGTATGACACGGATTACAGTGAGATACAGTTTGGTATAGGTAACGTGACTGATGACTTTGAACCAAAGAAATGCCCTGAATTGGTATCTTAACTGCTATTTTTTTCTATAATTCAATCAAATTTAAATGTATGTAGCATATTAACGTATTTTGCAACACTGAAAATTACCTTAGTACCTACTTTTAGAAAGTGGTTCTTGTTCAAGTTGAGCACCTTAAATTGCACACCAAGAATGTAATTCAGCTGTCACAATCTGACTGCTGTCTTCAAAAGTCATTAGTTATTTTGCTCCTCCAGATTAATAGTTTCTCCCTTAACGTTGTCCTCCTCAGGAAGTGGAGCCACCGCAGTTGTCCAGGCAGCATACTGCAAGCCAAGAAAGGAGAAGGTGGCCATTAAACGCATCAACCTGGAAAAGTGTCAAACTAGCATGGATGAACTCCTGGTAAGACACTTTAGCCATGTGTAGCCCAGGATCTGCAGTCCATATGTTTGTTGTGTGTGTTTGCCAGGACTGGTGCGTGTGGGTTTGTGGGGTCAGATCAGTCAAGGACAGATCAAGATCTTGATACCACAACAAGCACTTAGTGTTAGAGCCAGGTGAAATCAATTAGACACGTCATAAAGACAAATTGAATATGAGTGAATGATGAAACATGCAGCAAACTAATGTTTTCTCCACTTTATTTTACGTTTGGATGTAAATGTTTAAATGTGATACAACTGCAAAAACTCAAATGAGATGACTAAAGTCAATTTTCTGCATAGGCACTTACTACCTAGTTATCAACTGGAATCTCTTCTATATGTAAATTTATGTCGTAGAAGCTCTGTATATTATGATACAGTATTTCAGGTTTTCCTGCAGCTCCTCCACTGACATCAGGAGAAATGCTGACATTTTTATGAAATATAATATTAGGCTTACTAAGCAGAGATTGCACATTTACTGACTTGCTTCGTTAAGTTATTGAGTGGTAGATATCTTTAAATGTAAGCTTTGCTGTAATTAATCTGAGTAGTCTGCCGCCACATGGTCTCTTCATCTGTTCTTTCTCCCCGTCAGTCACAGTCAGGTTCAATAGTGTAAAGAAAACACACCAACTGCAGGTCAGAAACTAGGCTGAAGTGAGCTCCTCTAATCACCCAATGGCCACAATTTACCCAATACAATCTGCATTGAGTTGAAGTTTAAGTGTCTTTTTTCCATTTAATTACATATATGGCAAATCAAGATAATAAATTAAATTGATGCAAATACCCTGGAAACCTCATTCTGTCATAATTCATTCCTGATCATTGTTTCCCACAGAGCTTCATTAGAACAACAATTACTAAAGAAATTGCCACTTAGGCACACTTTTATATAATATTAAGGTCCTGAATTCACCATTATCTGCCCACAGGGTTGAATATGTCATTGCTTGGTTCAGTGGTGATGTAACCCAGGTTACCCCACTGTCTGGAGTCAAAGGCACTGTGTAATCCTGAATTAGGACTGGTCCATTTTAACAGGACAGGTTGATTGTAAGAAGAGAGCTATAGCAGGGACTGGGTTTATTAGATTAAGTTCAGTATGGCTGAGCTTCAGTTTGTCACTTAACACGTAATACAAGTATTTAGACAGTGCTTTGCCTTGTCCTACCCCGTTTCTGCTTCCAGTGTGACCGTGTTTCCCACATTTTCTTCTCAATGCAGAAAGAGATCCAGGCTATGAGCCAGTGCCACCACCCAAACATTGTGTCTTATTACACTTCCTTTGTGGTGAAGGATGAACTGTGGCTGGTGATGAAGCTGCTCAGTGGTGGTGAGTACCGTGAAAAAGGAAACATTGCTTCTGACTTTTGCTAATTCCTATCTTCAACTCGACTTTTATGTGACTTTCTTTGTCAAATGTCCTTACTTTTTTTTATTCATGTATTCATTTTTAATCTAAAATAAGCTTGGGTTTGAACTTTGACTGAATGTTTGGATTGAGTTGCCAGAGAGCCAGTTGCCTTATTCTGGTCCAGTAGGCTCAGTGTTTGTTTCTTGCTCCCAGAAATAGCAGGACATGTAGATATCTTGATTTAACTTGCAGATATTTTCAGATTTGTAGTTTGATACAACACAGCTAACTCTCCTTGAGGAGTACTGTCAGAAATACATAACAAGAAGCAACTGTTGTATCTGTTTACAACCTAACCAAACAAACATTGAACAGAGAGTGGATCAGAATCATGAATAGAAATGCTACATGGATGCATAATTGTGTTATGAATCCCTTGAGCACTGGTAGGTAGGCCTGCACGATATACTGTTCAAATATGAATATACAAATATTGAAGTTTGTATATCATTAACTATACAGTTAATGATGGCTAACATTAGCTTTGAATTGTTCATGTAGGTCTTTATGGTTTTATTGCAGGTGGTGATGGATGATGGTTGTGTTTCCTCTAGAAATTGCAACAACTGCTCGGCATGTTTTACACAGTACCTGTGTTTATAAAATGTCATCTCTCCTGAATCCAAAATAAGTCCATATAACAGAAGTGCTGTTTCTTTTCACAATATGGTCTTCATTGACCACATTTTCATGCATTTTCTCTCCTCCCTCAGCCGTCATAACATGGCAATCACCACAAAACTGATGCCAATTAATTTTGTCAGGGTAACTAATGGCTAGCTGGTGCTTCATCTGATTGGCCCTTGTATCCAGGGCTCTGTCTGATAGGCTAAATGTTGGCATGCTCAAGGTGCATGCATGGCGCATGTAAACAAAATTACTTTTCTTATTCATCCTGTGTCAGGAAGTCTTTTGCAATGTGTTTTTGCAAATGTTCATATCGCGATGACGATGAAAATTTGATACCAGCCCTACTGGTAGGCAATCTGTAACCAGCATGAGAATGGCAGACTCTGCCAAAAACAATAAGACTTATGTATAAATAGGCTATAAAATGCAGACATTTTTGTGCTACTTTTATGCTAATTGTAAAAGCAAGGTCCTTTTTGGAAGTTGCAACTTTCGCTTTGACAGTTTACAAACAGCTAGCAATTTATAGACAAACAACAGATGAACAACAGACATAAACACAAAAGCTATACTTAGGCATATAGAACGTAAGTTCAGGTGCACTCTTCCTGGGCTCTTTGCTGATTTGCTTTTCTATGCGTGTGCCTCTTAGCACCTTTAGTGCACATCATCAATTTAAGACACACCTTCAAGCTGTTGTTTGAAGGTGTGTCTTCAAACTTGCCCTGTTCGCATGGAAATGCAAATCCTTGCTGTACCTGACTGACGTACCAAGTCAAACTGAGTCAACCGATCTAGCACGTGTGTATGGAAAAGCCCTATTCTTGTTGGTGCAGTTTGCTGAGTTGTGGCAGGTTGTGTTTTGTTGAACTGGGAAGGACACAACTGCTAGTTTTGTCTACCACCAGATAAAAGCCATTCAGTTTGTTGAACTGGAACTTCATCCATGTCCTGTCGGCATGTTGTGACAAGCCTCTGCCTGTCTCACAGGCTCGGTGTTGGACATCATCAAACATATCATCTCTCGTGGCGAACACAAGTGTGGAGTTTTGGATGAGCCCAGCATCGCTACCATCCTAAAAGAAGTCCTGGAGGGGCTTGAGTATCTTCATAAAAATGGGCAGATTCACAGGTGAGTTCTGATGAAGTGTCACCAGGCTGAAGGGCAATGCCTTCTTTTGCTGTACATTACTTAGTGCAGTCTCACAATACGCTTCTGTCTCACTTTGCCACTGAGCCTTCCATGTCTGCATATGAGCGTGTGAATTGAACTGGACCTCACTCCTTCAATATTTGATACAGTGAAAATGCATAATTGAGGAGTTTTGTTTTACATAAAAGTTGCTCGCAGGAACACTGAACCAGGACTGAACAGGAAGTCTTCTATAGATCTTTAGGGCCTTGTTTTGTAACAAGTTCAATTTTCCAGAATGATTCAGGTTCCCTACCAACAGGTTTTCTTTAGTCTCATTATTATGATTTTTAAGAGATTATATTTACTTTGAAAGGTGGTTTGGTTTTGTAACGTGCTCAAGAAAACAGTGATATATTAAATAAAATCATCTAACTGAATTGTAATTTGATTATCTAATATTTAAAATGTGTCTCATGTTACAGTCAGATCATGAGTGGACAGTACATTGAGTCAACAGAGAGCAGCTGCTGATTAAACTCAGATGCCACGGCGAACTCACCAACGCCTAATAAGGAAAGGGAGGGGGAGAGCGGCGGTTGAAGCAGAGTTAATCCACTCCTGTTCTTTGAGCATAGTTTGCAAACAGAAATCAGGAGGATTAAAAAGAGGCAGATCAAATGCGCAGCTTTAACTTGTTTGAGCACGAGCATAAAGAGTGTTTGTTCATTTGCAGAGCCACTATGCACAGCCTAACAATCCCTCAGGTAATTGTTTGACTTGTTTAAATTGTCCTTCTCTTTGCATAC
Organism: Acanthopagrus latus; assembly: GCF_904848185.1. Taxonomy (NCBI): domain Eukaryota; kingdom Metazoa; phylum Chordata; class Actinopteri; order Spariformes; family Sparidae; genus Acanthopagrus; species Acanthopagrus latus. The sequence goes on from NC_051059.1 coordinate 6,522,534, forward strand.
AGGGACCTAAAAGCTGGAAATATTCTTCTTGGCGAAGATGGCTCAGTGCAAATTGCTGGTACAGTGTTTTCACAGATTTTTCTCTGTTGTTATTGTTTGACGTCCCTCTGTACAGACAGTAGATAGTAGCAGTGTTACCATCAACTTAGGGTTGCAGGTTTACGTGAGTTAATGTGCATGATGGGTGATTGAAACATCTTTTCTTAATAAGTTCTGATGTAACAAATATTCTGCTTTTGTTAAAAAATGTATTTTTTGCTCAAACGCAGTTTGAAGAAAATGCAACTAAACTGCATTCATACTCAAGTATTAAGTAATTAAAATACCCTCTCTCTATTTTTTTTATCCCCTCTGTTATACTTTCTAAATCTCGCACACTCACCAGACTTTGGTGTGAGTGCCTTTCTAGCAGCAGGAGGAGACATGACAAGGAACAAGGTTCGGAAGACATTTGTGGGGACACCTTGCTGGATGGCCCCCGAGGTCATGGAGCAGGTGCGAGTCTTGTTTTGTAGTTGATTCTTTTCCATCCCTGTTTTCTCCCCGTAATGCCTCATAACTCAGGGGTGACAGGAAAACTTGAGCGCTTTGTTCACTTGGTTCCATTTTTAATCGGCAGGTCCGCGGCTATGACTTCAAAGCAGACATCTGGAGTTTTGGGATAACAGCCATTGAACTGGCCACTGGGGCTGCACCATATCACAAATACCCACCAATGAAGGTAACTACGCATGCACTCACTGCATGAATGATATATGTAATAATAAAATTGAAGCGTCAATGATTTTGTCAAATTTAACTGACTGAAGTGGATGTTTGCATGTCTGTAGGTGCTGATGCTGACTTTGCAGAACGACCCTCCATGTCTGGAGACCGGTATCACAGACAAGGAAATGGTGAAGAAGTATGGCAAGTCCTTCCGGAAGATGCTCTCCCTGTGTTTACAGAAAGATCCAGAAAAAAGGTCAGTTAATCCCCAAACCCTTTTTTTTTCCTGATGCCAGAGTAGTTTGTTTTTCTTTCCATTGGATTCTCCTGTTGTGTTATGCCTATAATGAAGACCCCTGTGTCTTCTTTCCTATTTAGGCCAACTGCAGCTGAGTTGCTGAAGCATAAATTCTTCACAAAAGCCAAAGTGAGCCTTGCATCCCTATAATAAAATATAAACCGTAATAGTTTTTGCATCTAAAATCCTGTAAGAAATATTTGTCTTTCTTTTGCAGAACAACGAGTATTTGCAGGAGAGGCTCCTACATAAAGGACCAACAATATCGGATCGATCTAAAAAGGTTTGCAAGTCATCGCTAATACACACTGCCTTCCAGTGTTACCCAATGCATGCTAGGATACACCCTGTGAAAAGGATTTGTCAGAAAGAGAGATGATGCACAAGTCAATATTAGGTCTTAAATCTTGTTAATGCATCCTGTAGGTGCGTCGTGTGCCTGGCTCGAGTGGCCGTCTCCATAAGACGGAGGACGGAGGTTGGGAATGGAGTGATGATGAGCTGGATGAGGAGAGTGAGGAGGGCAAAGCTGCTGTGGCAGCTCTGCGGGTGAGACTCTACATGCTGCCATCTTCAAACAATCAAGTTGACTTTTAAAGGCCACCTCACTGTATTTCTCACTGCACTCGTTGCCGTAATGGCCAGCAGATGGCGCTGACAGACCGTCAATGTGAACATTTCTTCTTGCCAATTTCACTTTTGGGGAGGCCAACTGCCTCAGTGCCACTGTAGTTCAGGTTTAGGTCAACTAACTAGATCAACTAAGCTACACCTGATTCCAAATACTTGATCTTGAAAATTGTTTGACATGATCCAGAAACCGATTGCAGTTGTTGTATTGTAAGCTCCATGTTGCTGTTGTTGGACTTAAGTAAAGATAAATGAATATCACATATAGGGGGAAGTACCGTAGATTTCATAGAATATTAGAGTACATTTGTGTGTTAACATAACAGGAAATCAGCAGAAAATTCAGCTTGAAAGTTGATTTTGTATTCATAATGACTGTACTTGTTAAAGGATGTGGCATGAACACCGTTTGAAAAGGATTGGACAAGGTTCAACCTCTTCTGAGCAAAAGACATAATCATAGAATATGTAAAGTTCTGTCAGATGACACCTCTGATGAAAAACTGATAGCTAGACCAGACACTCGCTCAGATCGCCTGCTGCAATTCTTCTCTGATGTGTGTTCACACTCAATTCACATCTTGGTGTGGGATTTTACTGCTTGTTGTCTTAACTGTGATGTCATTAAGCGATCTGTTTAAAGTCACCTTGTGTCAAATTCCTGTAATCCTACAATGCTTCATCAGTGTGTACATTGGGGGGATAAAGGGAGAATTGCATGTCTTTAATCCTGACAATCTATCATGTCCATCCTGCAGTCACCCAGAGTGAAGGACGGGTCCCAGAGTCTGGAGGTGAGTCAGTTTATAGTGGACATGACTTGAACACCTTGATTTATTATAATGCCTTGACAGAGTGATCTGCATGACTGTCCTACTTTATGTTTGTCCTCTTTTGTTTTTTTCGATTCGTGTACAACTCAAAACAGCTGCTGATTTATTTGCATGCCCGTGTCTGTTAGCTTTTCACACCAGCAGATGGCTCCACAGGACATCTCCAGCCACCTGCTGTAGCGCCTGAGAGCCCTGCAAATGTTGGCCAAACAGGAGAGGATGCTCCAGCAGCGGCTCCTGCTCAGACAGCGAGCCCCTCACATGCACCCGCTGCTCAGGTAAAAAAATAATAATAAGAGGAGTGCCTATTAAAACAAGAAGAGGAATCGCTGCTCTGATGCTCTTTCTGATTTTAAATAGAGGTGAATGTTTGGATCAGGGTTTTTAAGAAACATAACAAACCGATAACTCTGGCATTGTGTTAGAAAAGTTTAAATTGTATAAGGTATAGGTCCTTAATTAAATGCTCTTACAGTTCATTCATATGCTCCTCAGATGATCCCATTTATTTATTTAAGTTGGGTGAGTGCATTTCTTACTTCAGTGTGTCCATGAGCTATTAAGCCTTAATATGGAATCAATGTGGGCACTACATTGTGTTTAACACAATTGCACCTATACATTACCTGTAACCAGTGTATATTGCTTTACCTTACTATTTTAGTCTTACAGCTAATTAATAACAGTTTTAACCAGTCTAAGTCAACTAAAAGGGTACAATCTTAGGTCAAAAGGAAAACATTGACATGCAATATGTGAGTAAACCAAACATTTACCTTGGGCAGCCATGTTTCTGATCATATAATGCCAAAGTCAGCAAGTTGTGTAGTGGCGTCTTTGCAGACTTGTCAGGTTGTTGACTTGGGAAGGCATTTATGTGATATATTTTTCAGATTGTTTGGATGCCATATGAATGCATTATTACATTTTCTTAATTTTTTTGACATTTGTTCTCCTGTAGGGGTTGGCATGATAGAGTATTTTTTAATTTAATTAATATTTAATTAATTAATATTATTTCCATTGCATTTTCTTTTCATACATCCCAGGGATGATTTCACATTTGTTAGAAATGATATGTTTGATATATGACAGTTTTAGCTAGTCATAATTGAATTATATCTTTGTATTTTGGTGTATAATTAGGCCTACTGCAAACTAATTTTAGTTCTCATTAGGTGTTTATTAATGTGGCATGGAGAGATTTCTTCTAAACAAACTAAAGTAATGTTTACAGTCAGCCAAACATATTTTATGTACCTTTTTTTTTTTAGGTCTGACAAACAACTTGATTTCGTTTCTCATGTGCAGACACTCCACAATGTGACGGGTGCTTAAAAACAGCTCAAAACACAATGCAGCCTTAAGTTCACCTTCTGAAACTCTTGTATGTGAAGCTGCGATTTTTATATTACAGGATCCAGCTGCAGCCAGCACCAGTGTTCCCATCAGCCTCGTCCTGAGACTGAGGAATTCCAAGAAAGAACTCAATGACATCCGATTTGAGTTCATGTCTGGCAGAGGTGAGGGCGTGTATACTAGCTTTTCGACTTTTGTCACGTTTAAGGAGACTCTGTACTCAGGTCTAACTATTTGGTTTTTCCTTATCTGTCTGTGCTCAGATTCTGCTGATGGAGTTTCCCAGGAGTTGGTCTCAGCAGGTCTGGTTGATGGGAGGGACTTAGTCATTGGTAAGTTGGAGATATAGCACTATATGACTGGATAATAAACAAAAAGTTTTGATTTAACTTGAACCTCTCCCCTCCTTTTGTCCTCTGTTTAGTTGCTGCCAATTTGCAAAAGATTGTTGATGATCCTCAAAATAACAAAAATGTGACTTTTAAATTGGTAAGTACACACAGAATATACAGAATGAATTCCTTCCTCTGTATGATGAGCCATTGATGTCATAGACTTAAAACAGGGATGGAACGGTGTATGATGTGGTTCCCTCTATTCCAGGCATCCGGTGTGGAAGAGTCTGAAATTCCCGATGATGTTAAACTCATTGGATTTGCGCAGCTCAGCATCAGTTAAGTCAAGCAGAGCCAGAAACAAAGGACAGAAATTGATGGTATTGCACAGCTGCATTGTAGTCAATTCCAAGTAACCACTTCTGCCAAAGAGATGAGGAGGAGAAGGAGGAGGAAGATGATGGGGAGACATGAAGCTGGCAGGGTGTGACACTACTGCAGGATGCATGAGGACCACGTTGAGAGAAGGCTCAGTTCATCACAGGATTCACACTTGAAATGTTTACAGTGCGCTTATACAGTAAATGGGAGAAGAGATGCAATCAACTATATCAATTCCTAATTTCTTTTTCTCCCCCCCCCCCCTTCCTCTTCATACATAAGCACAATCCAAACCATCTCCTGCCAGTACTGGAAGTGATTGCCTTTATTTTTTCCTTTTTAAATCAACTGTGCCACAAAACTCAAGAGTGTTGTGCCACCTTCATACGGCACTTTATTATACACTGAAATTGAAAAGCGTAAATCCAGCCTTAGTCAAACTATGGGTTTTACCAGTGCGTTTAGTGAGAAATTGAGTCAATCTGTGACTGTTAGGTGTATTTTGTGTATACCTATCCAAGAAATTGAAGAAAATCTCCCGGAACACTGATGCATATAACTTCTAAACACACTTGTAGCATAGCTTTAGTTTTGTAATCCAATACATTCAGATGGACTTTTACTTAAAATATAAGAAAAATACCAGATTCCTGTATAAAGCTACTCAATGTGGGTGATGTGGTCGTTTTGTCAAAACAGAACCAAGAGTTTAGGCTCTGACAGCACCGCTGAAATCAATGAGATATACACAAATCAACTGTAACTGCTCAGTCCCATGACTGCAGTTCTCTGATGGCGTTTTCCCGAGCTGTTCAAAGACAGGATTATTTTCACAGATTGCGACCTACCTAAAATTCTTATACTATGCAACAGATACTTCCTTTTCACCGTACGTGACCACTGGTTGCTGATAATATTTCTCTTGGGTTGAATAAACCCACTTTTTGTGCTTGTTCCTCACAGTGAGTTCATGAGGTCAACCAGCCAAACAAGAAGTGTTAGGATCCTGCAGTGAGAGTATACTTCAGTTTACACAAGCAGTTATCAAAGTGAAAATTTTCATACGGCAACAGTCAGAGCCGCGGTATTAATTGCTGTTTTCTATTTACGCTTATATGAGGTAATTCTGCCTGTTTACTGTTATCGATCTTACAGCTGGGAAGAATCCTGAATGCTGGCAATGAGAGTGAGCCCAGTCTGCTCGTGTTACAGGCTGACTGCTGATGAACTTCTGTGGAGGAGAGCACACTCAAAAGCTGAAAATATTCTACCTAATTGAAATACAGTTTAAATGGGGAGTTCATCCAAATTACAAAATTAATACATAGATTTGAAAAATAAATAGATTGCTTCACTTGCCTCAAGTGATACTTAGCCAGGCAGATGGTTTTGGTCTTATTTGCTGTGGAATTGAGATGCTTGTCTCAGATTTTTGCCACCAGCCCAGTCAGTGGAGGCAACATCCCTAAAGAATGAATCTCGCTGTATTTATAGCGCAACCTGCTGGTCAGAATTTTCAGCCTTAGCTGCACTTTGTGCGGACTTCTAACTAGCTAATGGCATCATGTTAACACCAACTAGCAGCCTGAAAAATGAAGCTAGCTTGGAAGGATCAGAAACTGCAGTTCCTTGAATGGCTGCTTGAGGCTGGCTCCAAAGCAAGTCAGTCCCCAGAAGGCCCCATGTTAAAATGTCCAACTTGACAGCAAAAATTAACATGTACCCCACCTGGTACACAAGCCAGATTTGGTCTCTAAAGCTAGTTTTTTCATTCATGACAACTTTGAGTCCTGAATTTTTTTATAACTCACTTGTTTGAATGAATGCGTAAAAATATACTAAATGCATAAAGATGTACTAAATTAAGAGCAAGGGCCCTCTGAATGATAACCAGAGCACTTGTGTAGAGAGAGTTGCAACAACGGAAGTTCAAAATGCCAGTCTCCAATAATTTCTAGTTGGGCAATTGAAATGCAATGCATGAATACAGAGATACAGAAGTGAGATTTTTGGCAGTTCATAGATAATACCTGATTGATTGATTGACAGAAATGGGATACTAGCATTTGCTGCTGATTTCGGAAAACTATTGAGCAGCTCCCTGATCTGCTATTTCTTTAAAAAGAATGGTCCATTGGAAAAAATGGAAATGATGTTAACTCTCTCTGCTCAAGAACTGTGATGACAACTTGCCCAAAGTCATCTAGCTAGCTAAGCTCCACCTGTGATCGCTGCTGTAACCCCACTTAGAACTTTACAGTGGCTCTTCAGAAACCTATAGGTGGCTTCATGGAGATGAGAGTGCATCCATGTTTTTATGTAGTTTATGATTAATTCGTTGAATTGTGGATTGAAGCATTGTCACCCTGAACTAGTTGATGTGCCTCGCACGATTCTGTGGTGCCTAAGTAAAGCCTCAGAGAGCTGCTAGCTAGCACCACAAACAAAATTCCATTGTATTGATTTTGGCAAATAAAACCAAAACTGTCGACATGTCTTGATACCACTAGAAAATCTTTCACATGTTGGGTGAAGTAACCCTGTAAACATCTCCAGAGGCCAGTCATTACTTTAATTTTTAGTCACTAGGCAAGTTGTTTTGACAGTACTGTAGTCTGTTTGCTTTCTAAACACTCACCAACGAATCACTGTCATCACTCCAAGTGTAGCTGTATGGTTGTTTTGTACCATGTGCAAAGGGCTTGGAAAGAGCACCTAGTTCAGGTACTGATGTAAATGGTGTATGTAAAGATGTTGTAAATGTACGTATGATGGCAACTCCATGCACTGTCACACAAACATCATGAGGTTTGTATGTAACGATGTAGATGCATTGACTTTAAGTGTACATGTCAGATAAAAGGAGCATTTTACTTGTAAATATTGAGGCAAACCGATTGAGACTCATCATGTTCAGTAGACAGTTTAATTTGTTTTGTAGTGTTTTCCCACTGTTGGCCTTTGTCAGAGCATCACTAATCATGCACAAATTATTTGTCAATTGGCACCTTATTGATCTGTTAACATGCGTGTTTTTGGAATTCCACTGGGCTTGTGATCACACACTCTGTGCTTTGATGTCATGACGTACATTTTTTTCTCACACCTGTCCCAAGGGTAATGGATGAAATGTCATTTTAATAAGACGGACGGCACAGATTACACCTCTCTCTTCCTGTGTGCGTGTGTGTGTATGTGTGATTTTGATGATAAAATGATTGATCATCAAATGCTCAATGTCACTTAGAGTTTCTAAATTTCTTTCCGTTTTACTGTTTACTCATCAGAAAAGCTTTCATTCTGCCTCTTTATGGGCTCACTGAATTAGTATTAATTTAATCTTTTGATTGGCAAGTACACATATTCTTTTTTAAACTTTTTTTTTATTTACAGATCATTACGTATATTTTAAAAATATGATTGATTATGAACTGTGTACATCAGCAAATGCATACTTTGAAATGTAATATTTGTCATAACATACAAAAGAGATTCCTTGACATATATCGATGATTGGAAAATGTCGACACATGCAGATGATTTTTATTAGCTGAATAAAGTCACATGATGGAATTCAATGAGTGAAATTATGTTTAATGGCATCAAGCGGTGTGGCTATATATTGCAACCACCTGAAGACCCCTCGATTTGCCCACGCCCACATTGGCTGCTAAAAATGTGAGAGTGCAACATGTTGGACTTGTGGAAGAAGACCCGCCCTCCCTGTTGATATAAAAGGCTCATTATAAGGCAACAAAACACAAATGTCAATTTCAGGTGATTATACAACATAACATATATATTGGCCACAGATCCACATAAATCCAACATATTGGAACTTTAAAGCTCATTAGTTAATTACTTCTTGCTTTAACAAGTTAGCTATTGCTGAACGAGGTTTACATTTTCTCTTGAAACGTGTTAACACTATATATTTAGTTACTGACTTAAGTCAGGTGGTTAAACATTTATTTTGAGACACTGCAAGAACGACCCCCTGAGTTTGTTTCACACACCATCTGCTTTGTGACAATGGTGGCTTTCGAAGAGATTCTCAGAACTATAGGAGAGTTTGGTCTCTTCCAGAAACTTCTCACTTTTGGTTTGACATTGCCAAATTTCTTAATCCCAATCTTTTTCTGTAGTTTTCTATTTATCGAGTCAGATCCAGAGCGACACTGTAGCACAGACTGGATCCTGAAGGCTGATCCTAACCTGACCACAGATGAGCAGCTGAACCTGACTCTGCCCCGGGAGGAGGATGGGACCTTCAGCAGGTGTCAGATGTTCGTCCCTGTGGACTGGGACATTGGTGCCATCAGGGAGTACGGACTCAATGAGACAACAGGTTGTAACAATGGATGGGTGTACAGCAAGACCCTGTATGATGCCACCATAGTCACTGATGTAAGTCAAGTATCATGAGTGATTTGTCTCTTCTTCTTGGTATCACATGTGCTGACAGCTCTACTGATTTTGACAGTGTTGTTTTCCAGTTTGATCTCGTCTGTGACAAGTCAACCATGGTTGAAGTTGTGCAGACCGTCTTCCTGTTTGGTGCGCTTGTCGGTTCATTCATCTTTGGGCCAATAGCTGAATCGTAAGTGACTTCAGAAGAAGATATATTAGGTCATGTGCTTCACACTATTTGTTGACAGTCACCAACTCTCCAAACTCTAGGTATGGCCGCAGGAGAACCGTCCAGTTACCGGTCGTCCTTTCACTAATATCTGCCATAGTTGCCGGTGTGGCTCCAAATTTCTATATTTACATAGTGTCACAGTTCATAGCTGCCATTGGACTCTCAGGATACAGGATCAACTCTGTTGTATTAGGTATGAAATCTGGTTTTATGACAAGACTTCTTTGATTTTTAAATGGTCACAAACACAAACATGTTATTATCCTGTTTGTTCTAGCTTTGCAGTGATTTTGGTGTTTGAATTGTCTTTGTAGCTACTGAATGGATTGGGGTCAGTCAAAGGTCCTTCGCCCCCTGTCTGGCCCAGATGTCTGCAGCTCTTGGACAGTGTGCTACGGCTGGTCTGGTCTATGCTATTCGTGACTGGAGAATAGCACAATATGTTTTGGCAGGAGGCCAGGCCATCGTATTGTTGTACATATGGTATGTGTTATTTACTCTTTTTTTTTCCTGACTCCACAGTGCTGTATTTGTACATTAACACCTTGCCTCGTTAAACCTGGCCAAATCCGGTTCCTTAACTTGTATCTTGGCTTCATACGTCTAGTGTTGTTTCACATAATGAGATAATGCATAACCTTGTTAGTTACTCTTACATTTGGATTGTGATCAATCTTTTCAGGTGGATTCCTGAATCTGCAAGGTGGTTGCTTGGACAGGGAAGAACTGAAGAAGCACATAAATTCATACACAGAGTTGCAACATTCAATAAAAAGAAAATCCCAGAGAATCTACTGGAGGACGTTAGTCAGGTTTGGTTTTAATTACGTTAGATAAAACAACAAACAACCATAATGAAAATGAAAATGTTAACCATGTTGATTTGTCTGAGGCCTAATCTTTCCTATGTTATTAATCTTAGGTTAGCAAGTTAGCATGCTAACACTTTCTGACTGACGCTAAATGCAAAATACAACTAAGGCTGCATCAGCTTTGAAGGAATTTGGTCATAAATGGGATGGACCAAACTGCCAAAATCAACGAATACCATGAATTGATATTCTTGTTTTAATTGATTTTGTATTTATTTACATTTGCATTGATTATATTATTAATTTACTTCACCACATTAAATTGTATTGTGTCAAAGTATTATTGATTTTTATGATTGGTAGTGTTAAATAAAATCTATTCAAGTGAACACTTATGGAACATGATGGGTGGTATCGATGAAGTGGTCCGTGAAGGGCTGTGGGAGCATATAAGCCCCAAAACTGGTTCTGAACCATTTAAAGATCTATTTAAAGAGCATCTGGCCAATAACAACCACCTGTTTTCTCTAACCCAAACCCTTTAAATTAATTTCAACTCCTGCCTTTTTCACAGAATAGTAACTACCAACTGCCAAACTGCCACCAGCAGCCATATTGTACTGTATTACAATAATACATTTACCCTTCAGGTAACTGGGGAACAACAAGTCCACAGAGGAGGAATCAAGTCAATATTTACCTCCAAAGTCCTGGTGAAATATCTCTTCATTGTATCTTTTGCCTGGTAAGTTAAACACCATTTGGATTGTAGTTTTAATGTTATTGAATACACCTTTTGCATCACATTTGGGTTTTTTGTGGTTTGAAGGTTTTCGGTAAATCTAGGCGGCTTCTGTCTTTCTCTGAACGTGGGTAAGTTTGGTCTGAGCATCTTCCTGGTTCAGCTTCTGTTTGGGGTGTCAGAGATTCCAGCACATCTCCTCTGTATCTGGGTGCTGGAGTTGATCGGGAGAAAGAAATCCCTGATATCAATCCTCCTGACTGGTGGTTTTGTTTGCCTCCTAACTGTGGCTTTCCCTCAAGGTGAAATTTCTGTCCTTAATTCTCAGCACTGATGATAAATGACTTCTAGTGTTTTCATTTGATTTACTGTTAAAACTTTAATTCCAGACAGCACTGTTGCTATCACAGTTCTTGTTACCACTGGAAGGCTCTTTTTTAACTGGGCTGGGTCAGTATGTGTCCTCTACATTCAGGAGTTGTTTCCCACCTCTGTCAGGTAGGAAAAAAACAAAAGTATTCAAAATGTAATTATGTAATTATATATATTCTACATGTAAACTGCATATATTTGCTCTACTCTCAGGCAAACAGCTGTTGGCTTGGGCTCTATAGCCTTCAGAGTAGCAGGTTTGCTGTCTCCGTCACTCAACATGTTGGCTACATACTACTGGTTCTTACCCAACATAGTCTTCAGCAGCCTCGTGGTGGTCAGTGGAGCTCTTGTCTTCCTCCTTCCTGAGACCTGCAACAAAGTGCTTCCAGATTCAACTGCTGAATCTGAAGGCAACAGGTAAGCAAGCCGCTTGATTTATTGAGGAATCAGGGTAATATTAGCTCTCCTCAGTGCTCAGATACAGGCTAACCAGGGAATCCACCAGCACTATTTATATTATTCTGTTTTTTGTTATTCTGTCACGCTGGTCTCTATAAAAGCTCTTTACAGGGATCTGATGAGTACTAACTCTCAAGTGCTCATAACAGTAACTACAGGGAACTTCAGGAGAGTCAAATGGTTAAAGTTTGTGGGAAATACTTTCTTATGAAGAGTTAGGGAAACAGCCTGGCTCATTTCAAAGGTAACAAAATCCTCCTACTTGCTTCTCGAAACCTCACTGAGTAACTTGTTATGTGTAGATCTTGTTATATCTGTGCATAAACAGGAATGTAGAAATTACAATTTGAGACCAATTTTAGTTGCACCCTGCCAAGCAATAGTCCACTTTAGTTTTTCTACTTGTTTTTTGTGTGCTTTAGGGGTGATCTCAATCGCTCTGTTTGCAGTCTGTTTAAAGCTTCATATTTAATGGACGGATATAAAAGAATCTGTCTGCTTATCAAAGTGATGAAGTGTATTTATCAGCATCTAGAAGCATAAATGAGCAGAGATAACAGGTTTATTTTACTTTTCTGGGGTTTTCCCAAAACTTAAGATTTTTATTTCAGTTTTATTAAAACTGCTCATATATGCACTCACGAGCAATGACTTCGATAAGATACATCTTTTTTTACCCATATAGATAAAAGGTCAGGGTCAGAATTAAGTAATCTAAATGTTGTGTTCCTTTTCTTTACAGGAATTTAACCACCAAGAAAGCAGGAAGTGACTTCAATGTGGATGAGCACAACAGCAGCAAATCCACCAAACTCTAGTCAGATTCTATACTTCCGCGCTTTTTGTCTTGTATGTATTGTTGAGTGGAATATTTTCTTTGTTTCATTCCAAACCCACTTTGAATGTCAAAGCAGATGATTCAATAAATATACCCAACATGCATTTGTTTTTCTCTTACTGTTTCCAGGAGATATACATTGACCATTATAGTGACTGAAGAATCTCAACAGACATTTCAAGACTAAATCAGGCACAAATGCAGTGGATTCCATATCTTACTGGATAACAGCATGATGATTTCAAAAAATGAGTTGTGAGTTGAGAAAATGTGTGATGCCAAAACAAATGAAAATCAAATAATCTCAACCAAACATACAACTGCATTTGACAAGCTTGCACACATAACACGTTCCAGTATCTGAGAGTGAGTTGTGACCTGCAGCTGCCCTTAACAACCTCTTATCAGTCTGAAAACCAGGACCGTGCAGAGACCTTCAGAGGGGCACGTGCTTAATGTTAAATGGAGCACATTGACCTGGAGATGCAACGCTGAGTTGACCAGTTGCTCAAAAGTAAATAAATTCACATGATTAATTCAAGAAATTATGATAAACATAAAAACAATAAAAGATACACACTGTTAAAACTGTGTATGTTGCACAGACTGATGACACAATGATCTATAGTATCTTAAGCAGCTTTATAATAGAATTCTAGCCGTTTGATAATGCATGCTTTTAGATTCTGGAACATTTGTGGCCTATTTTTCTCAAAAATAATGCTTTCTACTATTAAAGGATATTAGGTACAGTATACGCAATCATCTTACATTTGAACAGGGTTTTTTTTTTAATGTTGAATTTTCATTAACTTTTACAATATGCTGATCTATCAAAACTTTTCTGCCAGTGCTATTATGCAAGATGAAACTGCCGAATAATATGTGTTATGTCTGACAATAATTGAGTCTGCAGAGGACTTAAAAGGAACACATAAAGGAACATCATTAATTCTGACCTGTCTCTAACACGGTGTACTTTCTCAGACTACTGCGGAGGTAATTAACTGGTCAAAACTCCAGCCATAGTTGTGAAGGAACAACTTGACCGTCAGACCAACATGTTTCAGCTTGTGGCCTTCACTGGGGTCATCATAAAACACATTAGAAAGAACAACCTGACATAAAACATACTGTAGCTATCAATGAATTACCACGTCTGCCTGGAGAGGAGAAATCATGGTAATTAAGAGCTCTTGAAGAAATATAATGTCAGTGTTAAATCTATATCTAAATATTAAATATTAAATCTAAATGTCAGATGCTGAATATTAAATCTAAATCAGCTAAAATAAACAGCAACTTTTCACCACATTTAGCAACAAACAGCATTTAAATCAGATTGGTCAGATTTACAGCAATATTTGGGAACTTTGTGATATTTACTTCTCTTGTAAATATAATGTCAATGTTAAATCTAAAATAAAAATCTAAATCTAAATATATGATATTAAATATAAATGTTACATTTAATTCTAAATGTTAAATCTAAATGTTAAATATTAAATCTAGATCATGCTAAAATAAAAAGCAACTATTCATTTAGCAACACACAGCACCTAAAAAAACACGTGAATTTTTTAATGGTACTTTTGACCAGATTTACAGCAATATTTGTGAACTTTTTGATACTTACTTCTCTTGTAGAAATATAATGTCAGTGTTAAATCTAAATAAAAATCTAAATCTAAATGTTAAATATTAAATCTAAATGTTAAATCTAAATACAAGTGTTGGATCTAAATCTAAATATTAATTCTAAATGTCACGGGTGAAACAAAATATCTAGCTAATATACAAATTCACACTGCCTTTCACCGGAAGAACCAAAATAAAAGCCTACCGAGTGCTGTGGTGACTCTGTGGTTATTGCTGTAGCTGTCGCTGTAACTGTAGCTGTCATTGCTGATGCATTGCTGAACGTCTGTATTGCCGCCTTACCACTGTTTCCAGCTAAGTCGCTGGACGTGCTGGCAGGCAACATGAGAGCACAGTGAGGAGATGTGACTAACAGTGCAGTGCAATCACTCCATCTTACTACCCAAAAAAACACTGCAGCTAGTGCTTGTTTGCGTCAATGAACTTTTATTTAGGTCCTTCTGCTGACAGGCATTGTGAATTTGCATATTAGCTAACTATTTTGTTTCGCCCGTGACATTTAGATTTAACATTTAGATTTAGATCCAACACTTGTATTTAAATTTAACATTTAGATATTTAACATTTAGATTCAGATCTAACACATATTTAAATGTAACATTTCGATTTTGATTTAACATTTTGATTTAATATTTAACATTTAGATTTAGATTTTATATTTATATTTAGATTCAACATTTAGATTTAAAATTGACCTCATATATTTAAAAAAATCACACATTTTTTTAAACATGGTTTGTTGTTAAATATGGCGAGAAATTGCTGTTTATTTTCGCATGCGCAACTTTACAATTGGTGCCCCATATAGATCTACATAAATCTTACACACTGGACCTTTAAAGCTCAGTCTTCATTGTTTCTTGCTTTAACAGGTCAGCTATTTCTGAAGAAAGTTGACATGTCCTGAAATTTGTACTGAACACACATTTAGTTACCAACTTAAGTCAGGTGGTTAAACAGTTATTTTGACTATAATCTGAGATGTTATAAGACCAACCCCCTGAGTTTGTTTCACACACCATCTGCTTTGTGACAATGGTGGCTTTCGAAGAGATTCTCAGAACTATAGGAGAGTTTGGTCTCTTCCAGAAACTTCTCACTTTTGGTTTGACATTCCAATATTTCTTAATCCCAATCTTTTTCTGTAGTTTTCTATTTATCGAGTCAGATCCAGAGCGACACTGTAGCACAGACTGGATCCTGAAGGCTGATCCTAACCTGACCACAGATGAGCAGCTGAACCTGACTCTGCCCCGGGAGGAGGATGGGACCTTCAGCAGGTGTCAGATGTTCGTCCCTGTGGACTGGGACATTGGTGCCATCAGGGAGTACGGACTCAATGAGACAACAGGTTGTAACAATGGATGGGTGTACAGCAAGACCCTGTATGATGCCACCATAGTCACTGATGTAAGTCAAGTATCATGAGTGATTTGTCTCTTCTTCTTGGTATCACATGTGCTGACAGCTCTACTGATTTTGACAGTGTTGTTTTCCAGTTTGATCTCGTCTGTGACAAGTCAACCATGGTTGAAGTTGTGCAGACCGTCTTCCTGTTTGGTGCGCTTGTCGGTTCATTCATCTTTGGGCCAATAGCTGAATCGTAAGTGACTTCAGAAGAAGATATATTAGGTCATGTGCTTCACACTATTTGTTGACAGTCACCAACTCTCCAAACTCTAGGTATGGCCGCAGGAGAACCGTCCAGTTACCGGTCGTCCTTTCACTAATATTTGCCATAGTTGCCGGTGTGGCTCCAAATTTCTATATTTACATAGTGTCACAGTTCATAGCTGCCATTGGACTCTCAGGATACAGGATCAACTCTGTTGTATTAGGTATGAAATCTGGTTTTATGACAAGACTTCTTTGATTTTTAAATGGTCACAAACACAAACATGTTATTATCCTGTTTGTTCTAGCTTTGCAGTGATTTTGGTGTTTGAATTGTCTTTGTAGCTACTGAATGGATTGGGGTCACTCAAAGGTCCTTCGCCCCCTGTCTGGCCCAGTTGTCTGGAGCTCTTGGAAAGTGTGCTATGGCTGGTCTGGTCTATGCTATTCGTGACTGGAGAATAGCACAATATGTTTTGGCAGGAGGCCAGGCCATCGTATTGTTGTACATATGGTATGTGTTATTTACTCTTTTTTTTCTCCTGACTCCACAGTGCTGTATTTGTACATTAACACCTTGCCTTGTTAAACCTGGCCAAATCCGGTTCCTTAACTTGTATCTTGGCTTCATACATCTAGTGTTGTTTCACATAATGAGATAATGCATAACCTTGTTAGTTACTCTTACATTTGGATTGTGATCAATCTTTTCAGGTGGATTCCTGAATCTGCAAGGTGGTTGCTTGGACAGGGAAGAACTGAAGAAGCACATAAATTCATACACAGAGTTGCAACATTCAATAAAAAGAAAATCCCAGAGAATCTACTGGAGGACGTTAGTCAGGTTTGGTTTTGATTACGTTAGATGAGATGAGACTTTATTGATCCCTTGGGAAAACATGGCCATGCTATTGGTTCTCTAAAATAGTACGACTTTTGGACTGAATGCTAACAGCAGTATGCTAACATAACCATAATGAAAATGTTAACCATGTTGATTTTTCTAGGCCTAATCTTTCCCATTTTCTTAATCTTAGGTCAGCAAGTTAGCATGCTAACATTTTCTGCCTGACACTAAACACAAAATACAAGTAAGGCTGCATCAGCTTTGAAGGAATTTTGTCATAAATGGGATGGACCAAACTGCCCAAATTTCTTTCATCATGCAATTAGGGGGCTGTCATTCAAAGTGTGTAAGTGAATAATTTGATAAATATAATGAAAATTCAACGGGAAAGTAAATGAATAGCGGAAATTAATAGGAACTTGTATAAACACAGCAGCAAATTAAATCAGAAATATCAAATCATGTCACATTTAATGAATTTATTAATACCAACATTTATATACAATATTATTTTTGGTGCATTTCATAGAATATTTGTTTATTTCTTTTCTGAAACATCATATCTTTATTAATTTTTGACTAATAGACAGCACTAGAATACAGGTCAGTTGATCAAACCATTACTGTATATATATTATATACTGATGGATAAAAACTTATTTCAATATATTCTCTTGGGGCCATACATTTCTGTAGTAACTTTTACAGCATTTTAGTATAGGCCATATAGTGAGCAAGCAGAACATTAAAAAAATAATTGGCTAAAAGTAATGGGATACATGGTTATTGACACATAAATTCAAATGAACACTTATGGAACATGATGGGTGGTATCGATGAAGTGGTCCGTGAAGGGCTGTGGGAGCACGTAAGAACCAAAACTGGTTCTGAACCATTTAAAGATCTATTTAAAGAGCATCTGGCCAATAAGAACCACCTGTTTTCTCTAACCCAAACCCTTTAAATTAATTTCAACTCCTGCCTTTTTCACAGAATAGTAACTACCAACTGCCAAACTGCCACCAGCAGCCATATTGTACTGTATTACAATAATACATTTACCCTTCAGGTAACTGGGGAACAACAAGTCCACAGAGGAGGAATCAAGTCAATATTTACCTCCAAAGTCCTGGTGAAATATCTCTTCATTGTATCTTTTGCCTGGTAAGTTAAACACCATTTGGATTGTAGTTTTAATGTTATTTAATACACCTTTTGCATCACATTTGGGTTTTTTGTGGTTTGAAGGTTTTCGGTAAATCTAGGCGGCTTCTGTCTTTCTCTGAACGTGGGTAAGTTTGGTCTGAGCATCTTCCTGGTTCAGCTTCTGTTTGGGGTGTCAGAGATTCCAGCACATCTCCTCTGTATCTGGGTGCTGGAGTTGATCGGGAGAAAGAAACCCCTGATATCAATCCTCCTGACTGGTGGTTTTGTTTGCCTCCTAACTGTGGCTTTCCCTCAAGGTGAAATTTCTGTCCTTAATTCTCAGCACTGATGATAAATGACTTCTAGTGTTTTCATTTGATTTACTGTTAAAACTTTAATTCCAGACAGCACTGTTGCTATCACAGTTCTTGTTACCATTGGAAGGTTCTTTTTTAACTGGGCTGGGTCAGTATGTGTCCTCTACATTCAGGAGTTGTTTCCCACCTCTGTCAGGTAGGAAAAAAACAAAAGTATTCAAAATGTATAATTATATATATTCTACATGTAAACTGCATATATTTGCTCTACTCTCAGGCAAACAGCTGTTGGCTTGGGCTCTATAGCCTTCAGAGTAGCAGGTTTGCTGTCTCCGTCACTCAACATGTTGGCTACATACTACTGGTTCTTACCCAACATGGTCTTCAGCAGCCTCGTGGTGGTCAGTGGAGCTCTTGTCTTCCTCCTTCCTGAGACCTGCAACAAAGTGCTTCCAGATTCAACTGCTGAATCTGAAGGCAACAGGTAAGCAAGCCGCTTGATTTATTGAGGAATCAGGGTAATATTAGCTCTCCTCAGTGCTCAGATACAGGCTAACCAGGGCATCCACCAGCACTATTTATATTATTCTGTTTTTTGTTATTCTGTCACGCTGGTCTCTATAAAAGCTCTTTACAGGGATCTGATGAGTACTAACTCTCAAGTGCTCATAACAGTAACTACAGGGAACTTCAGGAGAGTCAAATGGTTAAAGTTTGTGGGAAATACTTTCTTATGAAGAGTTAGGGAAACAGCCTGGCTCATTTCAAAGGTAACAAAATCCTCCTACTTGCCATAGCCGTCAGCAAAGCATACTTTAATATAATCTGTAACTACTAACAGTACACAAGAATATATAGAGGCAGTGGTAGTTGACGTTGTTGCTCAACAGTGCCATATTGACCTAGTCTTCATTCATTGATAAATCCTCAATTCAGTTTTAATCAATTCTCATAACTTTATTTATCCCTGCAAGGGTAATTGTATGCAGAAGCCTGTCATCTGGCCAACAGATATACACACTATTTAACTGTGAAGAAATAAAAAACATTTTTTAGGTCATAAACTTGAAAACATATATTTTCAAAGGGTACTGCATATGCTGTAATAAAAATATAAATCTACAAAAATATTTAAATATAAAAAATTAAATAATGAAACCTTTTTAATTTAAAGGTGTGTCTGATAACATTCAGCCACCAGTGTTCCACTGCTAGCTAACTAACGTTAATTCTGTACAGTGTGCTGGGTGCATACTGTTGATCCCAGCCATTTGTTTTTTTCCACAAACAATTACCAAGACTCTTGATCTGCTCTTGATGCTAATAAAATGTGGATACCAAGTGATACCAGTGGCGTTATACTATTGGCTGATAGACGTTTTTAGAAGCTGGAACCAACTGTCAGAATTTCTACATGGACATAAACAAATCAATTATTTTTGACCAAACAAACACTTGATTCAGAATGATAATAATAATGTTAAGAAAAGAGATTCTTCCCCTTTTTATCTTTCTACAAGCTCTGTAAATGTGTAACATATGAAAAAAAGAAAAGATTTGTCCTCATAAAAATGTTATCTATATGATCTATATGGTGAACAATCAGCCAACATTATAACCAGTTTAGTATTTATATTCAGAGTTCAACGACTGTATATTCCTGATTCACTTGTCAGAGTCCTCATTACCTGTCCTTGTTTTGTCTTTTCCACGTTTTTCCCCAAACTTCGATTATTTTCTTTCAGTTCTATCAAAACTGCTCATATATGAACTCACGAGCAATGACATCAATAAGATACATCTTTTTTTACCCACATAGTTAAAAGGTCAGCTTCAGAATTAAGTAATCTAAATGTTGTGTTCCTTTTCTTTACAGGAATTTAACCACCAGGAAAGCAGGAAGTGACTTCAACGTGGATGAACACAACAGCAGCAAATCCACCAAACTCTAGTCAGATTCTATACTTCAGCGCTTTTTGTCTTGTATGTATTGTTGAGTGGAGTATTTTCTTTCTTTGTTTCCAAACCAACTTTGAATGTTAAAGCAGATGATTCAATAAATATACCCAACATGCATTTGTTTTTCTCTTACTGTTTCCAGGAGATATACATTGACCATCATAGAGACTGAAGAATCTCAACAGACATTTCAAGACTAAATCAGGCACAAATGCAGTGGATTCCATATCTTACTGGAGAACAGCTTAATGATTTTTTAAAAAATGAGCTGGCTTAACACTAAGTACACAGAGTATTATTGCTGGGCTTGTCAGCAGAGGTGAAGGTGCACAAAAGGATCTTGCAATTTGTTTTCTGACACACATAACACGTTCCAGTATCTGAGAGTGAGTTGTGACCTGCAGCTGCCCTTAACAACCTCTTATCAGTCTGAAAACCAGGACCGTGCAGAGACCTTCAGAGGGGCACATGCTTAATGTTAAATGGAGCACATTGACCTGGAGATGCAACGCTGAGTTGACCAGTTGCTCAAAAGTAAATAAATTCAAATGATTAATTCAAGAAATTATGATAAACATAAAAATAATAAAAGATACACACTGTTAAAACTGTGTACATTGCACAGACTGATGGCACAATGATCTACAGTATCTTAAGCATGTGGTGAGGGGCACTAAGGGGGGATATTTAGGCGGATGTCAAACAATTCCACCTGGGGACTTTTAACCCCAAGAAATCTTTGAACCTAGCAGTCGGCTGGGAAATAAGAGGACATACAGGCTTGTTACTAAAAAGCAGAGATGTGAGTTTAAAAGTAAAACGGGGGTTGGAACTGAGGGGAAAAGGGAAGGTTAATGAGCAAATGAAAACCTCTTAAAATCAAGAATGTGTATGAAATTCAAATATGTTTTAAAAGGCCTCAATATTAAATATTAAGATAGTAAGATTTAACTTGTATTGAAATTCAGCCCAACCACAACAAAAAAGGAAAACTAAGCTGAGACCCCATGTGGAGCTGCAGACTACACAGAGGAAGTGTCCAGGGGTGCTACCACTACTCACTTTCAGTGCAGCACAGCAAACGATGCAGTCAGTAGCGCGTACCCGTGTGTTCATTTACATACAAAACAATGAAGGAACCTCACCACGGGTGCCTAGCCTCCCAAAAATATAGCATTCTGCTTAAGATGATGACTAAACAAATGGTCAGAAAAACAACAAGAAGTTGGAGTTGAAGTGTTGGGCCAAGGCAGCATTCACCAGAACCACCCTAAGGGGATTCTACCGGGCCACAGTCACGTATGTTGAATGTGATTTTATGTGTCAGTGTGTGTATGATTGTCTTATATAACCATTAACTGTGGCTTTTGACCTTTTTCAGTTATTTACCTACGTGGTAGTCCTAGAATTTATGGGCAAGTTAAAAACATATGATTTATGAATTCCTTGTCAGTCCTCTGCAGAGTCAAACATTATCAGATATATTATGTAACAGCTGGAACTAACAGAAACATTTGGATGAGTCAGCATACTGTAATAGCTCGTGAAAATCCAACACAACCCTGTAACAGATAAGCAGCAGCAGTTGTACACACTGTCTGTAATAGTGGCCGTGCTAAAAGCTAACTGACTTTTAAGTTAAAGCTGAAGTTAAAACACACATGAACACTGCTGGGTTTGTAATAGATGTCAAAGAGACACAGAAAGGTACGAGAGTGACATATACAGTTAAAGCATCCCAAAAGTAGCTGTTTTCATAAAATGAAGCATCCATTTAAATGCTATGTCACCCCTCCTAACAGATTCACCCAGTGGTTTAAACATTAATGGACATTGTTTAAAGGTCATCCTTTTGGCAGCATCAACTAACGGAAAGTCAGCTCCCTGAACATGGCTGAGTTTGGAGAGATCCTCCGGAATATCGGAGAGTTTGGAACATTTCAGAAGGTCACCCTTTTTGCTCTTTGCTTCCCAAATGTTATCCTGCCTTTTCATTTTGCCAGTGTATTTTTTATCCAGTCAGATCCGGAGCGGCACTGTAACACAGACTGGATCCTCAGGGCTGATCCTAACCTGACCACAGATGAGCAGCTGAACCTGACTCTGCCCCGGGAGGAGGATGGGACCTTCAGCAGGTGTCGGATGTTCGTCCCTGTGGACTGGGACATTGGTGCCATCAGGGAGTACGGACTCAATGAGACGACAGTGTGTCAGAATGGATGGGTGTACGGCAAGACCCTGTATGATGCCACCATAGTCACTGATGTAAGTGATAGGTTTGTCTCATGGCCATTTATGATACAAATATTGAATTATCTTCATAAAATTCTCTTCTTTCTTTTAACAATTTGGTTTAATGTTCCTACAGTTTGATCTAGTTTGTGATAAGGCAAACTTGTTGCAAGTGGCACAAACAGTGTTGATGGCTGGCATTCTAGTTGGTTGTCTCTTATTTGGACCTTTTGCTGAATCGTAAGTAAACTTAAAAATGTTCAAATCTCAACAAAAGAGAAACACAAAATCACACCATCTCAGCTGACCAGATGGGTTTTTATCTGTTCCAGGTTTGGTCGTAAACGAGCAGCTCAGATGCCAGTTTTTGTCATGCTCATATTCACCGTAACAACTGGACTGTGCCCCAACTTCTATTCATATCTAGCATCCCAGTTCATGGTGGGAATTGGCTATGGAGGTTTTCGACTGAATGGCGTCATATTAGGTACAGTATACGCCATCATCTTACGTTCGACCAGGGTTTTTTTGTTGAGTGTCGAATTTTCATTTCAACTTTTAGAGTATGCTGACTCATCAAAACCTTTCTGCCATTGCTGTTAGGCAAGGTGAAACGGTTGAATATGTCCCACGTCTGATAATGATTGAGTCTGCAGAGGACTTAAAAGGAACACATAAAAGAACATCATTCATTCTGACCTGTCTCTAACACGGTGTACTTTCTCAGACTGCTGCAGAGGTAATTAACTGGTCGCGGTCAATGTCCTTCAACTTGTGGCCTTAACTGGAGTCATCATAAAAACACAGTGAAAAGAACAACCTGAAATAAAACAAACTTTCATTATCAATGAATTACCAAGTATGGCTGGAGAGGAGAAGTCATGGTGATCAAAAGCAATCCACTTTTTTTATCCTTATCCACATGTGGTCAATCGATACACATAAGGGCAATCAATAATCAATAAAAAGGTGTAATCACCAATTATTTTACCATTAAATAAAGAAAAGCATGAAAGTGGGTGTCATCCCAATATGACAACAGTCAAAGGTAACTTAGTAAGTAACTTCTGTTCTGTACTTGCACAATGTAAGGTGACGTATATCCGCCTTACAAACTGCACGTCCTTTTGCTTCCAGTGCCAGCTCTACAGTATACTGTACATCTATAGTTAACTCAGAGCTTTTACATTTAGCAATAATACTTTTACTAGAATATTCCTTTTTCAAGTTGACTTTATATAGATTTGTTAATACTTTAATACTAATGTTCGTTTTTGTGTATAGTGGTTTTAAATCTTTTTTAATCATTTATACATGGATAAATCTTAGCAACGTGAGCTAGCCTTTATGGAACTGCCAACCTCACAAAATACAAAATTTATTGGAAAATTCAAAAATACATTAAAATATCATTCAAATTGTTTAGAAATCAGTTGATTAAAAACAACAACAAACTTTTATTTAAGTTACTATTCATCAGTTGACAAATTACATCAGGGCTTCATTTGTTTTAGTGTTATTTTGTATCTTTTGCTTGTGTTTTACACCATCAGTTTCTTTTCCTAACCATAGTGGAACAGTCAGGAGCACTGTGACTATGGCACTATAGCTTAAATGAAAACACTAGGAACATTGTCTAAACTCACTGAGCAGCAGGCTTTTCAGCTTGCTACTGAAGCTAACATCTTGTTTGCTGGGATATGCACTGAAGTTAGCATGCTAACCGCCTAGCACCAGCCTGTGCTATTGCAAAACTCCTGTGCTGGCAGTGTAAACAGCTCTAGTCCCAGTGCTACCAGTCCGAACCACTAGCTGCATGGCTCACTGAGCTAACTGCTATGGTTAGCAGCACGAAGCACTTACTCTGGTGATGCTGCTCCCTATTTGTTTTAAGTAGAATTTGATAGGTAGCCAGTTCTTAAAAATTGTACCATTATGTTTTTTTTTTTTTTTTCATTTGTCTGTTTATATTTTATTATATTTTAATTACTGGCAGAAGTAGGGCTATTAAGGTGATGAACACAGGTTGACTGTCATTGATCTCCTGTTTGTAGCCACTGAGTGGATCGGTGTGTCTAGGCGTTCATGGGGAGCATGTGTGACTCAGCTGTTTGGTGCAGTTGGGCAGTGTGTCCTCGCTGGTATGATCTACTTCATCCGAGACTGGAGACTGGCTCAGTTCATCACAGCTGCTCCGTTTGCAGTGATCTCTATTTACATATGGTATGCTTGACCTCTTTTCACTCCATTCACATGCTTTAAAGGTAATTTACCGTTTATTCAACAGTTTCAAGGTCCATGTCTCTGACAGGTTCATTCCAGAGTCAGCCAGATGGTTGCTGGGCAGAGGAAGGATAGAAGAGGCTAAACAGCTGATTACCAAAGTGGCAGCCATCAACAAGCACCCTGTTTCGGATTCTCTGCTGGAAAATGTACTTATCCTCACATAACACTTGATTGTAACAATGCTTCAATGGAATACTAGCACACACATTGTGATTCGGGATATACACTATATTACCAAAAGTATTCGCTCACCTGCCTTTACTCATTCTATGAACTGAAGTGCCATCCCATTCCTAACTCATAGAATTCAATATGATGTCGGTCCACCTTTTGCAGCTATTACAGCTTCAACTCTTCTGGGAAGACTGTCCACAAGGTTGAGGAGAGTGTTTATAGGAATTTTTGACCATTCTTCCAAAAGCGCATTGGTGAGGTCACACACTGATGTTGGTCGAGAAGGCCTGGCTCTCAGTCTCCGCTCTAATTCATCCCAAAGGTGTTCTATCGGGTTCAGGTCAGGACTCTGTGCAGGCCAGTCAAGTTCATCCACACCAGACTCTGTCATCCACGTCTTTATGGACCTTGCTTTGTGCACTGGTGCACAGTCATGTTGGAAGAGGAAGGGGCCCGCTCCAAACTGTTCCCACAAGGTTGGGAGCATGGAATTGTCCAAAATGTTTTGGTATCCTGAAGCATTCAATGTTCCTTTCACTGGAACTAAGGGGCCAAGCCCAGCTCCTGAAAAACAACCCCATACCATAATTCCTCCTCCAACAAATTTCACAGTTGGCACAATGCAATCTGAAATGTACCGTTCTCCTGGCAACCTCCAAACCCAGACTCGTCCATCAGATTGCCAGATGGAAAAGCGTGATTCATCACTCCAGAGAACGCGTCTCCACTGCTCTAGAGGCCAGTGACGGCGTGCTTTACACCATTGCATCCGACGCCTTGCATTGCACTTGGTGATGTGTGGCTTGGCTGCAGCTGCTCGGCCATGGAAACCCATTCCATGAAGCTCTCTGCGTACTGTACTTGGGCTAATCTGAAGGTCACATGAAGTTTGTAGCTCTCTAGCAATTGACTGTGCAGAAAGTCGGCGACCTCTTTGCACTATGCGCTTCAGCATCCGCTGACCCCTCTCCGTCACTTTACGTGGCCTACCACTTCGTGGCTGAGTTGCTGTTGTTCCCAAACGCTTCCATTTTGTTATAATAGAGCTGACAGTTGACTGTGGAATATTTAG
This sequence comes from Acanthopagrus latus, assembly GCF_904848185.1. Taxonomy (NCBI): domain Eukaryota; kingdom Metazoa; phylum Chordata; class Actinopteri; order Spariformes; family Sparidae; genus Acanthopagrus; species Acanthopagrus latus. The sequence goes on from NC_051059.1 coordinate 6,548,252, forward strand.
GAGCGAGGAAATTTCACGACTGGATTTGTTGCACAAGTGGCATCCTATGACAGTTCCACGCTGGAATTCACTGAGCTCCTGAGAGCGGCCCATTCTTTCACAAATGTCTTGTTTCACAGTCTGCATGCCTGAGTGCTTGAATTTATACACCTGGGGCCAGGCCAAGTGATTAGAACACCTGATTCTGATCATTTGAATGGGTGAGCGAATACTTTTGGTAATATAGTGTATATATGTCGAAAAACTAAGAAAATACATAGGAAAATGTCTGACATACAATGAACACCTGTACTGCACAATGCAATCTAAAACATATGCTGTGTCAGAGAGATGGCTTCCAAAGAATAACAGTCAGTCCTGGATTGCAGTAAGTTATTAAGGACAAACTTACAGACAGAATGGCTTACTATAGGCCACATGAAGAGTTAACACTATCTATATCTGTATGCGTATATATCATCACCTCTCTGCCACAGTGTGAACAAACACCTTTTGCACTAAATACCTTTTGCAAAGCTATTGGATTACATGATTTGCTAGCATGCACATGTTAGCATGATACTGTGTCCACTCCCTGTGCATTACAGATGGTTAAGAAAGAAACTGAGAAAAAGGGAGGCATAATAATTCTTATCCAATCATCTGTGCTTAGGAAGTATTTCTTTACGCTACTATTGGCATGGTAAGTTACATTTTACAATCCAGAACACTACTTTGAGTCTCTGAATAATGTGTGTAGATTCTTAAGTGATAAAACATTTTACATATTACATTTAACATTTCTTTTATTTAATGACTAATGCTTGCTTTCTTTTTGAATTCTGCAGGTTCTCGTTGAATGTTGCCTACTACTGCCTTTCATTTAATGTGGGAAATTTTGGCTTGGACATCTTCCTGACACAGCTCATGTTCGGTCTGACTGAGCTACCAGCTCATATACTTTGCATCTGGCTGTTAGAGGCACTGGGGAGAAAAATATCACTGATGGCAACACTTCTGATTGGAGGATTCTTGTGCATGTTAATCCTAGCTGTTCCTCAAGGTAAAAACTTCAGATATTTTAGCGCAGATGGTGTTTCTCTGACTTTTGTCTACTTCCCCCGGCGACTGGGCATACATCTGTTGGTTAGTTAGTCAGTGCAATGCTTTCATTCACAATGAAATATCTCTGGATTGTTATAAAACTTGGCACAAACAGCTTCCTCTGGAGCCACTGCTTTCTCACATATGTAGTATCACTCTTCAATGTGTAAAATTGGTGAACTCACCAGTATAGCACAGTTATTGGGATCATGCAACCAAGCTGATGATAGCATTAACTCAGAATGTACCTAAGGTCCAATTGAAATAACTAAGCTTGCAGTGACAGAAGAACAGGTTGCCTCATTTTAGACTTATGTCCCATAATACAGTATTTTTTTGTGTATCTGACTCTGTGTTTTTCTGTTCAAGGTAATGCTGTTGCTGTGACTGCATTAGTAACCTCGGGACGTTTTTTCATAAACTGGGCAGGGTCCGTATGTAATGTGTACGTTCAGGAGCTCTTCCCAACATCTTTTCGGTAAGCTGAGATGCTCCATCTCACTGTATCAACTGATACACTTGCACTCGTGTTCAGATTATAAAAGCCACAATATTAGTCAAATTAGTTGTGGGTTTAAGCACAACAATGGGTCAAGTATTACATGGTAAACAATGTCAAATAGTATCTGCCTCTGATTGGTTATGACAACACGTATCTTTCAAAATAAACTGTCTAGCTCAGCAATAGATATTAGGCCTGGTTCTTATTCTTGACTTATTTTAATCTAGGCAAAGGCCATTGCATGTCTGAGATCTGTGTGTTTCTTTTAAAGACAAACAGCCTCTGGGTTGGGCTCCATTGCAAGCAGAGCCGGTGGCTTGCTGTCTCCATTGCTCAACATGTTGGCCATGTACCACCAGTCCATACCCACCATTGTTTTAAGCAGCCTCTGTCTGATCAGTGGAGCTCTCAGCTTCCTGCTCCCTGAGACCAGGAGAAAAGAGCTTCCTGATTCAACTGATGAGGCTGAGGGCAACAGGTAAGCAAAGTGTAAACTGAGGGCGTCTCTTGACGACACATTGCATTACATATAGAAAGATAACGTAAGATGACACCCCAAAGTGGGAAGCTATCCATCTGAGCTAATGTTTAACGGCTTTATCCCTTTCTCCGACAGAAATAAGACAACCTGGATGAAGCAAAGTCAAGCAAACGACCCTGCACAATGCAAAACTTCCAGATTGTAGTCTGAGCACTTCTATGATTTACTTTCTTTTTGTTGTGCACAAAATCAGCTGTAGATATTTATTGTTTTCAGGACAAATTGTAATGTTTTGGTGGGCAGCAAATCTTTACTTGTAGAAAGAAATATCAAGTCGTCATTGGAAAATTGCTGTGAAATGTGCTAGTACTTTCATGATTTCCATGTTGGACACTCCATTTTTCACTCCAGTCATGTGTCAGCTTTACACACATCTCCAAATGTTGTGATCCGATGGCACTTTTTATTTAAAATTCTGCTATATTTTGTCAGTTGGTTTTTGCAACACTTTGCTTTTTTTTTTTTAACTTAAACTATCACTAACTAATAAATTATTATTATCAAGTATGAACTGTTTGTGAGTCTACTTTCAACTGAAGTATGATTGCCAAAGTTTCCAATAAAAACTGTTATCAGTGGAGTGTGTGGAAGTTTCTGAATGACAGACAGTTTCTCAGATGTATTTTATATTTATATGTGTATATATATACATAGATAAATATACACACACACACACACACACACACACACACACATATATATATATATATATATAGATAGATAGATAGATAGATAGATAGATAGATAGATAGATAGATAGATAGATAGATAGATAGATAGATAGATAGAGATATATATATATATATAATGGATATATAGATATATAGATATATAGATACAGATATATATATAGATATATTTGAAGCAGTGCACATTAAATACAATTCTTACCAATTCCATTACTTTGAAAGACTACTACTCAAAATGAACTATTTTAGCAAATGATTGGTATATTGTTAGAAAAATAAATAACTTTAACTTAGGCTACTGTTTGCCTTAGTAATTAGAACCCCAGCTCCGGAAGCTTGAAGCTTACACTGATGCTCTACACACAATCTGTGAAACGATATAATACCCTGTAAGTTTGATATCATTGGTCAGACTGTGAGTCTAAACGAAAGGTGTGAAAATGAAGACCAAAGAGGATTCTGCGGATATCAGAGATGCACAATCACAAGATCCCCTAGCTGCACACAGACAGAGCTCCATAAAGCACATGAGTACGAGTGGTCTCGGCACCAGAAATTCATCTCCTTCTTGTCTTTTTTTCTCTGTCAAATTAAAAATTAACAAGGTTTATTACTTTATAACAATGAGACATCTTTTATCTGTTGGGTCAAATTTACCTCAGCAATACAAGATAAGATAAGATAAGGTGGTCCTTTATTAATTCCCCTGGGGTGAAATTCACAGTTAACATAGCAGTACAGAGGGAAATAAGTGGCAGCACAAGAGTAAATCTCAAAAGAGAGGATAGTAACGAAATATTGGAGAGAATAAAATAATAATTTGAATAGAAAATAGCATAAAAACAATTTGGATAAAGATAAACATACTATATACAGTAACTGTCCTTGTGTGTGCATGACGTGTGCAATATATGATAAAAGTGCTTGTGCAAGTGTGCAGTGTGCAGGGTTCCTGAGATAATACATACCAACAGAACAAGAAACAATCAGTCTTTAAGTGACAGTGAAGTGTGTGGTTGAGTCCTTAATCAGTGGGAGGAGGAGGTGCTGTGGTGGTGGTGTTGTGTAGTCTGATTGCTGATTGTATGAAAGGGCCCCCAAGTGCTTTGAGGCACGTGGTTGGATGAGTCTGTGGCTGAACGTGCTTTTGAGTTGCCTCAGCTCGGGCGCAGAGAGGGTGAGAGGCATTGTCCATCGTGGCTTGCAGCTTTCCTCTCGTCCTCCTCTCTGTCACTACCTCCACGCCATCCAGTTTCATCCCCACCACAGAGCTGACTTTCAAACCAACCTCTGACCAACTATAAGTTACAGTGTAAACCAAGTTTACACTCCAGACCTTCAACTGGGTTCAGGATCATAATACTTTATTGGTAATGGAGTATATCTGAACATAAAGGGAAATTTATCCCGCTGGTTGCATGATTTATTACAGACATATAATGCAATATTGTCCTTTTCTTGTTATAGCATTTATGACACACAGTGTCTATAAAGAGTACTGACCCCCCTTGGATGTTTTCCTCGTTATTGCTTTCATAAATGGAATCATGGTCAATACAATTTTTTTTGGTTTGTTTTTTTCCAAGAATAGAAATCTGTTTGTCTGTACAAAATCATTTTCAAGTGTCTGGATACCCCAGTGAAGGAGACTTGTAAAGGAAGCCACCAATAATCCAGCAAAAACTGCGAAGGAGATGTAGAGTTCAGTAACTGAGACCAGAGTGAGGGTGCACCAGTCAGCCTAAGGCAGCAAGCCAGATAAGATGGACCTCATACATACATAGTGGTTTTTACAATGACCAAAGTCCAAATCTCAACACAGTGTTTGTGGCACTTGTGGTCACATGAAAATTGTCGATGTCAGGTATCATCAAACCAACCTAAACAACTTGGAGTCAATCTGCCAGAAAGAATTGGGGACACCAATCCCAAAAGCTGCTACATACTCACACCTAAATATTGAAACCTGTTACTGCACCGGTAGCTGGCTTGGCATTTATTTTGCTTTTTGATTACATTTAAAAGCTCTGCTGATGAATACTTCATTTTGAGTCTGTAAAATGACCATATACGGGTTTGTAATAGAATGAATATACTGAAAAGGGTATGTTCCGGTATTTTGTTTACGTCAAACTAATCTGGAACATTTATGAAAGGGGTAGAATGATTTGGAAAGCCGCTACTGGCACGAATTTTATGACGTCCAGATGATATCCTGTTATTCATTCGAGGTGAGAGTAAAAACACATGATAAGCAAAATTCTGGGATAGGCAGCAGACACTCAAGGTAATTATACAAGTCTTGTGCTCTTCAGGTGAACAAAAGTTGATTGCTAAACAATCAATCATCTCTGTGCCAAAACACACAGGTAGGTTAAACATTAATGGATATAGTTCAAATGAGGTGCAGACTTTTTCAGACCACACAAAGAAAGAGGACCACTGCTGATATGGCTGATTTTGGAGAGATCCTGATGAGCGTTGGAGAGTTTGGATTATTCCAGAAGCTCCTTCTGATTGCACTTTGCTTTCCAAACTGCTTTCAGTCCTTTTTTCTAGCAAGCCTCCTATTCATCGAGTCAGATCCGGAGCGGCACTGTAACACAGACTGGATCCTCAGGGCTGATCCTAACCTGACCACAGATGAGCAGCTGAACCTGACTCTGCCCCGGGAGGAGGATGGGACCTTCAGCAGGTGTCAGATGTTCGTCCCTGTGGACTGGGACATTGGTGCCATCAGGGAGTACGGACTCAATGAGACAACAGGTTGTAACAATGGATGGGTGTACGGCAAGACCCTGTATGAAGCCACCATAGTCACTGATGTAAGTAATGAGTGTAGACGAGTGGACGTTTTTTTATTTGATAACTTTGATGAAACTTTTCATCCAAAAATGTTTGATTTTGTCCAAACAGTTCGATCTAGTTTGTGATAAGGCCGACTTAGTGGAAGTGGTACAAGCAGTGATGATGGCCGGTGTTATTATTGGTTCCCTGGTATTTGGACCTTTTGCAGAGTCGTGAGTATGTTTCGTACATCAAAGTCAGATCAAGTCAGTTTTATCTTTACGGCTCTATCCTTACATGGATAACAGCTTGATTGAATCACAGAAAGCTTGCAAACATTTGTGAAAGGAATGGTTCACAGAGGATGTCAAGCTTCCTGTAAGTTTTATTCTAAAAACGTGGGTTTAAAAATACTGGGTTTGTGGGGGGTTTTTATCACTCACTGCTGATCTCTGCCTCCCTCTGACAAATCTCCCGACATATGATATGTTGGTCCATTTTACAATGTCATTTTACAACTTTATTGTATCATCACTCAGCATAGGTAGGCTATTTGCTAGGCTATCTATTTGGCATTGCACACATCTCTTATGGACATAAACATTATTTAGCTACCTCATGGTTAAGCTTGAGCTATGGAGCTCATGGTTAAAGCTGCAGCACTTCTGTCTTTCTCTTCATTATCACACGCATATCAGCAACTTTTCCAATTTAATGTGTTTATCACAAGAGAAGTTGTTCTTAATTGATAGTATCTAGACTGTATAATTTTGTTCTTTTTCTGTTGCAGGTTTGGTCGCAAACGAGCAACTCAAATTCCAGTAGTAGTGGTATTAATATTTGCCATGACGACAGCGCTGTGCCCCAATGTCTACTTTTATTTAGTATCCCAGCTCTTTGTGGGAATTGGAGGTGGAGGATATCGAGTCAACTGTGTTATACTCGGTATGTAAGCTATTTTAAACATGGTTAAGATATGGTATGGAAGAGTCTAATAAAGCAATGATTTCATCTTAGAGACTATAGTGATAAAAAAATTTAACAATTAGTCAGTCGTCTAAATAATTGCAATTCGTTTTTGGGATTTTTATTTTGTCAAGTGTCTACTAAACCAGATTCACTGAAACAAAGGTGCAAAGAAAAACTGTGTGTGTCTGCTCTAACATAACTTGCTAAATCTTTTAGTCTATTCTCGGTAAACCTTTATAACAAGGTTCACAAAAATAACCCTATAATTATAGAAATAACCCTAATCCTAACCCTAACCCAACAAAGGAATGAATCAGCAACCACTCGACTGTATAACTGTGATTTCAGAACTATACAGTGCATAATGATGAGTTGCTAGAATTACTAACTTTAAGAATCAATGGTTACTCTTTTTGTGTACCTTCAAGTGAATAGAAACATCATACTGAGTAGTGACCCAGTAGACTGCTTAAAGAATAATTACTTAATCACCACTTACTCTTTTTGTGCCCTCTGAGGTGAAACTCAATTGATAATACTTAGTAGTTACTGAGTACTTTCTCATTACTTCATGATTAGCTAGTGAGTATTTCCTGGGACTTCACAGTTACATGTTTAACAACAGACCAGACACGGCGGGATTCTCAATAAAAAATGTAATCATTATATACACACTACATATATATGCAAAATTCAGAAGGGATCAGAAAATGATTACCTCTCACCACTGACTATTATACAAATATGTTCTGTGATAAGGTCCCTTGGTGGCCCACTGGAAAGCGACCTCTCTAATGTAAACTGCACATATGCGGTGTAACAACAGATTGAAAAGTATAGCAACAGTATGTAAGTGTCCAGGTTCAATAAACTGTAAGCAATCATTTGTGCTATATATCTTACCAGATGTTTGGGGAAAACAAAGGCAGCTGGTTAAAGGCAGTAGTATAATTTGACAGCATGTGAGTAAAATGCTGGCATAGCAATATGTACTATTGGTTTTCATATAAGTTAATAGAAGCAGTAAAACCTTCATGTCACTTGTTTTAATGTGATGCATGACGTATTTTGTATGTGTGTAATTGCAGCGACTGAGTGGATCGGGGTGTCCAAACGATCTTTTGGAGTTTGTGTGACTCTGCTACTTGGTGCAGTTGGACAGTGCGTCCTCGCTGGTGTGATCTACCTCATCAGAGACTGGAGACTGGCTCAGCTAACCATAGCATGTGCATATGCAGTGATAGTTATTTACATATGGTGTGCATTAACTCTTTTTAATAGTCCTTTATTGTTTCATTTGAAAATGTGTGACTTTTTCATAAATCAGTTTATTCACTTCTGTCAGGTTTATTCCAGAATCAGCCAGATGGTTGTTAAACAGAGGAAGGACGGAAGAGGCCAAACAGCTGATGGTCAAGGCAGCCGCCATCAACAAACGAACTGTTCCAGACTCTCTGTTGGAAGAGGTTCTGAAGCTATGAACTGCAATATATAGCATCTCTTCTGTGCTAACAAATATTTTTTATTTCTCCATTATTTCTAAATCATGTTTAAAGCAATGTCCTGTATGAAATTTGCTCAAAGCATGCTGGCATTTTAAAAATACCAATGCAAGATTCAGCCTTTATGTGACATAAATATGACAAGGACAACAGTAACTTTGTTTGAAATCATTTGAATCATACATACTTTAAAGGCTTGACTGATGAACTTCCGTTGAATTGAGGTAGCTTATCTATTTAACCCTAGTTTTTGAAAGGTGTAGTGTTTTCCTCGTAACAAATTAATTACACCACAACAGTTTGTGATTGCGTTTTCATTGTTACATGAACTAATGTCTCTGCCACAGGTTTCAGTGAAAGACAATGTGAACAAAGAGGGCATAAAAACAATTTTCAGATCGTCTCTCTTGATCAGATATTTCTTCATTGTACTATTGGCATGGTAAGTAAGGCCAGCACCTCTAAGCTATTCTTTTCACAAAGAATACATGTTATTTTAAACCTTGAAATGATTACAGTCCTCTATTAATACTGGACACTGGCATTATAACATTTGATAATAATCATTTTATAGTAGCACACACACGTGCACAGTGACTCTAGAGATCATCCAGACTATGAGAGCCCATGATGTTGCTTGAATTTATTTGACTGTACAGTTTAACTGTAAATGGCAACATATCGTTCCGTAAATAAAGTTAACTATATTAATATGCCATAACATTTGTCTGATTACAGCCTGTTGTCTAATTAAGCCATCATAGGTCCATGTTGGTAGCATTAAATGTGGTGTCTCATTAGTTTTATTAGGGTAAAACAGCATCTAATTAAGATATATATGGGATCTGATGTGGCATTGTATTTGTATTTTCAATTGCGAGATATTATGGAATAGTGTGCACTATTGTATTAGCATCATCTATTTGGGTTCTAATTAGAGTATAATTCAGTATCAAGGTATATAAGGATAGTATATTTTAGATCTAATATGGCATGATATGCAATTTCTAATCCCAGTTCTAATTTGTTACTTCTCATTAGTTTACTCAAGGGTTTAACCGGTTGTTACTGTCTTATAAAGTATATATTATTCTTAGTGTACTGTAAAATAAAGTGTGGCCGTGGACAGGGCATAATTGTTTGGCTGTCTGGCCATGGCCCTGTTTATTGTTACTACTGACCTGTCAACCAGATGCCTTCAGACTTTTATATTCCTCCAGATTCTGTCAGTCCCATCTGCACTGTAATCGCCAGATTACTGAGCTTCCCCACTCACTTCTATGAACGATTCAGCAGCTGTTCAGAAACTGGTGGATGTTTAATTTTGTCTTTTCTTCTTGTTTAAAAAGGTTTTCTTTGAACGTGACCTTCTACAGCCTGTACTTGGGTATGGGAAATTTTGGCTTCAGCATCTTTTTGATACAGCTCATGTACGGTGCTATTGAAATACCAGCTATTCTTCTCAACATGTGGCTGTTGGAGGTTTTTGGGAGAAGAATATTATTCATTTTTACCGCTCTGAGTGGAGGACTCTGTTCCGTTCTTACCCTAGCTGTTTCCCAAGGTAAACCTCTGGGCTGGGTTAGGATCGTTTGAATTCACGTTTTTTGTCCTGTTGGCCAGGTCTAATTGTTGTTCTGTTTTCAGGATACCCCATTGCTCTTACAGCTTTAGCTGTCGGAGCACGTTTTTTCCTGATCTGGAGTTGTTCTATATGTGGTATTTTTGTCCAGGAGTTGTTTCCAACTTCTGTTCGGTGGGTGTTGAGCTTATTAGAAACATTTTTAATAGACAGTAAATCATTTTATATACCTTTTTCAGTGCCTTCACACATTCAGGCACTGAAAGGTTGAAACAATCACAAGAATACATTCAAAAGTATATTGTGTATTTTTCCAATAAGCATATCTGCTCATTGATTATGTGGACGTGATGTCTGTTATAATGACCATCTTTCAGACAAACAGCCACAGCTTTCGGAAACATGTCAGCCAGAGCAGGAGGGTTAGTGGCGCCACTGCTCAGCATCCTGGCCACGTACCACTGGGCCATCCCCACCACAGTCTTCAGCAGCCTTACACTGGTCAGTGGATTTCTCGGCTTCTTGCTCCCCGAGACCAGGAGGAAGGAGCTTCCTGAATCTACCAATGAGGCTGAAGGCAACAGGTGACCTTGGCAGATATGTTCCATCGTTAGAGGAAATGTCATTAGATACGTTAACAATCTTTTGCACCCTGGTAACTTACATCACTACTTTGTCTTTCAGAAATGTGACCACTGCAAGAAAAGAAAGTGTTCCCTATCTGAAATCTACAGAATTGTAGACATGTGTCTGATTAGTTCATTCTTGAAATATTCATGATGAATCTGCTTCAAACTATCATCACGTACTGTGCGTCAGTGCTCCCCACCTAAGGGTCGGAGGAGAAAAAAATACTTGTTTTACAAAATAGTAACGGTATGTCTCATTTTTCAAGCCTTTTTTTTTTTCTAAAAGACTACATATTTGTGTTCAATGTTAAATTTCAATAACTGAGTTTTGAAGATTTTTAGATAAGATGCTTAGACCGTGTTTTTTTTAAAAGTACATGAGAACGCAGTTTTATCCTGTTTATGTAAATTGAACCCTTCATGAATTTACCACTACATGTACACTTTCTCATCTCTCCTGTATACTTTGTATTACATTTATATTTGCAGTTACCTGTTTGGTAGACACAGTCCAACCCAAAGTAGTTCAAGGAAAAGCCTATTTAAGAGGAGGTGCCTCTGTAAATACGTGTAAAAAAGACGCAACTTTTCTCAATTCAGTTGTAAGATGATTGGCTTAGCAACTGGACTGTAAAGTTGGCTTGTGGTTTTTGATATTACCCTGTATAAATAAAATGCATATTTTAAAACCTTAGTGCTCAAGCTTTGTTAACTTGTATCATTTTTGCTTCAACCACAAAAACTACTTGTATGAACATTTTCAAAACGTGGCTCTGTGAAAACATTTCCAACGTCATAATTTCACATGAACAACATTTCATGACCTTATTCCTACTTTTATATTGTCAGTTATGTTACACTGAACACAGCAGATTTAATTCACCAACATCAGAACTGAGAAATTTGACAGATATTTGCAGGCCAGGACTCCAGTGTTATTCAGGTGTTCCACTGAATTATTGGCTCAATGAGAGACAATATAGTAGTAAAACATAAGTGGATGTTGTTTAAACATGTGGTGCAGTCTTTCTAAAGGCACCAATACAAGGAAAACAGACACGGTTAATGTCTTTAGTTTCTCAAACATTGGAGAATTCCACCAGCCCACCCTGCTTTCTAAATGGCATTTGATGTATGCAAATTCCTCCACGCTAAAGCTGTATTTCCTGTGTAGAGGCATAAAATAAAATAAAAAAATGAATGTGTAATAAAAATATAATTCAAACACACTTAATAATACCAGTTTGCCATACTGCATTTCACAAGTAGTTTAAATGAAAACTCCGGCTACTGGGTTGGGTTTAACCTGTGCTGAACAGGGACCAGCTGAATGCTGACAAATCAGCGAAGGCAAAAGAAGAAACCAGACCATGTGGATTTTGTAGTTTAGAAAACTTTAATTAAGCAACAAATTAGTCTTTCTTGGCAGCAGCCTTTCTCATGGCAGCCAGAACGTTGCTCAGCTCCTCCCTCTTTCTCTTGGCCCTGATGTGAGTTCCAATCTGGGGAATAAACATAGCAACATTAGGCTGAATCCTTTCACCACCGTGTGAACTGAGGTTTCTATCTGCAGAGCTGTGGACTATGTGCAAAGCATCATGTCCAATAACGGGGCACAATGCTTTATACTTGCTACATGCTTGCTCGTCTCATCACTCACTGCATCTGTATGGCCGAATGAATGAAACTATAGATACCAGAGCACAACTCTGTACATACAAGCTGCAAAATCAGTTATATAATATTATCAAAATAGCAATATGGTGGAGTGCAATATCACTGTGGGAGAACAGTCTTGTACTAAAACACTGTCAAGCTACAGAGACGCCCTGGTCTGCAACTCTTTTTCTCCAGATATGAGAATGATAAACATGTCACATCATGATGATAGATTTTCGTGGTGAAAATGAGGATTGTGCAGCAGGGACAATCATTGTACTTTCATATTTATCACAGATAAGAGATGAAATGAAGTGAAAAATGCAACTGTGGCCGTTTATCAGTTCATATTCACACTAGCATTTTTAAGAGCCAACAGAAAATTAGAAACTTACCCTCTTCTTGATAAACTTGAGGGCTCTCTTGTCCTTTGACACCTTCAGCAGCTCCATGGCTCGCCTCTCATATGGAGCAAACCCGCACACTTCACGGATCATGTCACGCACAAACTTGCTGTGCTTGGTCAGACGCTGCAATGGAATAACAAGATGTGGTATGAAATATATATCTTCTCCAATGTCTTATAAATAAATATAAACCAGACAGAATGCTTTATCAATATCTTGGTTTCCCCCCTATATAGCCAACACTAAAAGATCAGCCTTCAGAGCTAAAATGTTGCTTGTTTTACGATGCTTTATAGTTTGACATTTCACCAACACTGCTGTTGAACATTTGAGGAACACACGTCTGATCTATGGATTAAGGCAAAGTGTCTTTTGTCCCCACACCAAGTACACAATTGTTGGAATTGTACATTTACCAAAATCTCATGAAGACCAAACAAGTCATTTTTTAAAAGCCCATAAATATATATGACTTTGAACACAGATGGTATTGTTGGCAGTTTGAAAAGAGAACGTCACCAAACCTGCCTTTGTCATTATACTTCTGCCAAAAGTTAGCGTCACCACTCTACTAGCTTGGCAATAGAGAATCATAATTTACCTAAAATCATTAAGTGATTTACAGCAATAAGACTGGCTGGATGTTTTTACAGCAGCGGCAATCTGGGATTAGATGGTGCAGACTGATGACCTGTGGTTGGCTATTCAAATTGCCCATCACTACAGTCAGTTAACGGCAGGTACTCACCCCGCGACGGCGGCTGTGTTTTGGAGCGGTCACATTCTTGGTGACTGGGTGGCCTTTGTTAAGGCCAACGGCCATGGGGTAGCGGATTCCCATTTCTGTAGAGAAAAAAAAAAAACATAATGTGAACTGCAAAACAATATTTTTAACTAATGGTCTAGTCCAAATATTTTTGGAAGACATTTATTGTTTAAACTTTAGCGAACATCAACAGTCAATATGGCATTGTAAGCTGCAATTATTGTCTACATTTTCCATATCATATTACCATTGCCTATATTAATCTCTTCAGAGTAGCATACCAACTCTAATGCGACAACTGCATACCACAAACTCCAGGCTGACACTTGACAATAATGGCACATACACGAAACAAAGTTGCTGTCCATCTTATTTCCAAAGTTTCTGCCCATCCTGACAAACACCGACTGAAGACTTAGAGTATCTTCACCTTAGATTTTACCAATCCACCAATTTTCAGCCAAATAAAATACTGTTTACAGGTCGACAAGGGATCAAAACACATACAAAGGGCTGTTTTAAGAAAAACCTCTACATGTGTACATGACCTAAACAGGGCCATCACATCCCTTTTTAAGTTATCAGTCATTGCCTATTGGTTGCATCTCCAGATCCCCACAACTTCTCCTGACTCAGTGCTGACTGGAAACTCAGGGGTATGGCACTGAACAGCCACTGTTACAGTACAACTTTAAATAAATGCATTAACGAGCAATCAGTTATGAACTGTAACTGTGATGCAGCCATTTTGTTCCCACAAAGTAAGCATAACAGTGGGAAACCTTCAGCTCAACAGCGACCAGAGTGCACTTTAATAAAGCACCATGTTATCTATTATCACCCGAGTTTCTGTTCCACTGATATAAGCTCGTCTCTGAATACAGTAGCGGATGTAAAACATTTATAAAACACGTGTGAAGTCTATGTTGTGTTTCGTCATGGCTACTTGTCGATAAGCTCCTTCCCCCGGACAGGTTGGATGCTAATACTTGCCTACTATCATACACTCCCAAAGACTGAGCTTGCTCGTTCCTACTTATTTTTTCTACAGACTGACAGACGGTTTGCGGCTGTTGGCAACAGCTCGTGTGATTTCAGGAGGTTAGTCGTCGCTGCAGTATGTTGAATGAACACAGGCGGAGACGCTGGCTAGCCACCGACGCGGCTACAAATGTCTAGTTTTTAATTTATCGTATGGCCACAATACTGGACACAGATGTTTGGTGAGGTCAGTAACCTTGATTCAACTTAGTTTATTCGGCAGAAATCTACGGATGGCGAAGATTACGAGTGGATTTAAGTTGATAGTTGTCAGCTCCAATATCTTACCTGCTGCTGTCTCTAATGGCGGTCGAGCCGGAAGGACTGTTTTCAGACCCGGAAGCGATATATATATTTTTGATACTTGAACTGTGCCGCCAGCTGAACAGCGCCCCTGTCGGGCTGGAAGATGTTCTTGTGTGTAATTATTTGTTGACAGTCGCTTGCTCTTCTGCATTATTACAGATAGACGCAGCATTCCAGTCATCGTTACATATAGATAAAGTGTGTCCCATGGCGGCCATCACTTTCCTTTTTGATATCTGTTACAGTTATTGAGTAATTGAAGTATGTATACTTTACGGTATTGTTTTAATGGACTGTTTATACTCATCAAAACCTCAAAAAACTAAATTCTGACTGTAATCATACAGTTCCTTCAAAATGTCAAACACTAATTACCAGCTGTTTCACTCACTTCTTATTTGTTTAACTGAAATTACAGTTTAATCTTTAATCTATCAGAGCATAAAAGAGGCCTCTGGCGACCTCTAGCGTGTCTGGAAAGAAGAGCAGCAAGCAGCAAGAGGAAGAACGAGAGCAAGAGGAGGAGAATGACAAAGAGGGACAAATCATATCCACACAATTCCGGTTTGAATGTTATAGCGTCTTAACATTGTGACTAATGATTTTATTTGGATGTTATCAAATTGTTCCAGATCAGATTGTTATCATATAATGATCAAAATCACGCTGAAACATTGTGATTTACCTCAGACTCAAACTTGGCAATGCTGAAACAGTAACTCTCCCTCAGATTCGAATTTGGACATATTGCATTGGCCTAATGTTAGAATGGGATTTTGTGAAACACATTCATATTACACAAAAACAATGTGTAACAATAACTATATCATATTCATCTAATGTATTTTTCGAGTAAAATAGACCAAGTTAACATTGATCAAATGCATTTTTACTATTATCTGTACTGCACTATACTGTGCTGATTTTATCACTGTTTGCTTTCATATCTTTCAAATTGTTGCATCCATTAATATACCTTCACAAATAACTCTATGTGTACCAAAAAGAAGACTAATTGAAATTGCTTTTGTATTTATTAATTTCATACATTTAACCCAAGAGCACAATGGCAATAAAAAACAATTATATACACGATAACTTACATGTTAAACAGTAAACACTATAAGGATATGATATTTCCACATTTCATCGTCAGCTCGCTGATACCACTCGCCCATCATTTGTCCTTGGAAAACAAGACCTCCCCAAACACTGCTAGCTGTTCAACTCAAATGAATATTAATATACAGTCTGTGTTTACTTGTAACAACACATAATTCATCCCTTCACATCATATGTTTTTCTCACCCTTTTCTTTCCTTTGCTCATGCTGCTTCATTTGACATTAACTGAGCTGTCATGCAATGAAAATGTTGAAAATGCTCTAACATTTTGAATAAAAATGAACAAATCTTTATTTCAAAGGCTGCTGATACCAGATAACATCACTTTGTTGAGTAATTAACTAAAATATATTAACATTTTAACATTTATTCAATGTTACTGTTTCCTCAAAATTCAAAATTAGTTCACTTCTATATTTTACAGTCCAAGACTTTAAAATAAAACTATAATAGCAACAATGACTGGATATTTACCATCTGTACCACCTGAACACTAACCATTTCCCTTGTAATTGTTGCAACACAAATTCAAACATGCACAGCCTTTTTCAAGATAGTTAATGATATGTGTGGCTTAAACACTTTCAGACTAGCAAATTATTTGGAAGATTTTCAGAAAACTATAGAAGGTTCATTTCTCTTGCAAAGACTTTTTTGAAAAAATCAACAGCACTCTATTGGAGCACAATCAGATAACTTAGCTCGTTGCAACCAAACTGTTTATGTGAGATAGCATTTCAATTCTGTGCAAGAAAGCGAGCGAATATCCCCAAATGCCAATCTATTTGCTTTAGGAGCCTAAAAAAAATAAAGGCCTGGCCTGGAGTTTAACTGTATGAGATGCTGGTATTTCCATCTATTTAAACTTCAAGGGGTCATCAAACAAAACTGTTTCAGTGCTCAAATTTGGAATTTTATTACAGATGAATTATTAATCAATACATTCAGAACACAGCATTTTTATGTCACAATATTTCCTGGTCAAATTACACCTTATTGTTATGAGTTTTTAATTGTTCATTCATTAAAAAAAATCCCTTGAAAGACAGTTCATAGCAAACATTACATCATCTGCTTCTCTTCATGTTATCTTTGAAAAAAAAACCATGTCATGTCATGAAAAATGTTAATTTTGCAGCTGTAACGTAAAGACACATGCTGTATTTACCCTACACATTTGAACCGAAGCACATAAATGTCACAGATTGTGTTTGATACAAATTTCAAAATAAAAAGCAATGTTAAATGAAAAAAGTGTTAGCTGTGGCTTTGATAAGTAATTAAACGTTAAGTGGTTGTCAAATCAATTGGAATGCTTTGTAAAGACATCTTAAAGGCACATTATGTAGGATTTGTCAGTTCTGTTTCTAAACACACATTGTTGAGTCTCATTAGCAGGTCAAAATGTCGGCATTTATTGTAACTACCTGGTAATGGGTCTCAACCATCAATTATCCTTCTCCACAATCACCCTGAAACATCACAAACCAGGCAAAAATATTGAGGAAGACACCATCACATATTTTTTTTAATGAAAATCCTGCATAGGATACCGCAAATCTATGATGATGATTTTTGTACATTCCAACTGTGTATTATTACCGTGTTAACACGTTCCTGCAATCACCCGAGTAAATCATCCATCCAGCTGCTACTTGTGACAGTATTTTCTGCTGGTTGCTCTGTGCTGTCTGCGAAAAAATCCACAACACTTGGCTCAGACACTGACAGCAACTGTGGCTCTGATGCAAAGATATCGTTGGCAAAAAGATCTGTCTGAGCTGAAGGAGCAGCAGCAGCAGAGGAGGTATCTGAACCGAACAGATCATCCAGTGAGTTAGAAGTGCCTGAGGTGGGTGAAAGCAACACATCTGTACCATTTGAGATGTCACTAAGTCCAAAGAAGTCGGGAAAGGCAGACGGTTGGTTTGTTGATTGATCAGACGCATTTACAGCAGGTGACTGAGTGAACAGAGCGTCATTTGAACCGAATATGTCGAAGTCAGTGCCCGAGGTTTGATCCTCAGTTTGGTTTACGGATGCTGTCTCGGAGACAATAAGCTGATCAGTCATGCCGAGCACTACTTCATTCTCAGACGGCATTGAGTCCAGCAGGCTGAAAGTATCAATAGGAGCAGGTGACAAAGCTGCGCTACTTAAAGAAGATGAAAATATATCAACAGGGGTGTTTGCGAAAATCTCTGCAGAGTCAGACTGAGCAAAAAGATTAGAGGCATCTTGAGGAGGTTCTTGATTGAGATCAAGAAGTCCTCCGCTGCCTCTTTCTTCTACGTCTGATGCATCAAGCAACTCGCTCGGCTTCTGAACGGATTCATCAGCAATTATCTGAACGGCCAAAGTCTCAACAGAGGCTGAACTGACACTGTCCCCAAAAATATCATCATTAACTGGAGCACTCAGAGCTTCACCTCCACTTGACTCCTCAGATGCTGCGTTCACTGACTGCACAGTATTGGGAGGATCGATCACAGACGGGCCTGTAGCCTCACCGCTTTGCAAATGTGATTCCTGATCATCTGTCGGACTCGCCTCGGTTTGTTCTAGAGCTCTAACGTCGTCTCGTGTTTCGCTTGAAGTAGTGATCAGGTGGGATGGCTCTGAGGATGTGCTCACAGACTCACTTGTGTTACCGTCCGGCGTGTTGGGCTCCGCAGAATGTGACTCATCCTTTGTATGCTCCCCAGCCTCTTGTTCCTGAAGTGGAGCTTGAGACGTGCCACCTTCTTCTTGCAACTCTTTCATAACGGCCTCCTTTACCTCCTCTGTCTTTCTGTCATCAGCGTGTGCTTTCTCATTTCTTTCATCTTGCTTAGCCGCTTTTGTTGTGTCCTCTACCTTCTCCGAGGATGACTGAAAGAGTCTTCCTAAGAGTCCACCACCGGGTTTGACATCTGTTTTCTTGGCATCTTTTGGGTCGGTTTTGTTTGTTTTGTCGCTTACACCTGATGTGAAGAGCTTAGACAAAGGACTCTTCCCTTTGGACCAGGACCCGAGTTTGGCCTTTGTCTTTTCCGCCTGTTTTGCAGAACCCTTCAGAGAATTTGCTCTTGCCACAGGCTTTCTCTGACTCCCACCACCTTCTTGGTCACTGGATGATTCAGTCTGTTCACGATTTTTGTTACTTTCGAGGCTGGCCACCTCTCCGCTCATATGTTCTGCAGGACTATGTGCAGTAGTACTTGGATTTTCTGATTCACACGGGTTGACAGAGTCTTTTGGGATGACTTGGGGTATCTCAGGTAGCTCCTGTTTCGCAACTCTTTCAGTTTCTGTCGAGCTCTGACTGTCAAGTGACTCCTCGACCTTGTCTACACCTCCATTTGAAACTGTTATATCAGTCTGTGAGATGTCTTGACTGCTCTCAACTTTAACATCAGACTCCTGTTTCGACATATTACTCTTATCTCCGTGGCATTCATAGTCAGTGATTTCAAGGTACGCCTCACTTGTACTCTGTTCTGTGCTGAGCTCAAATGACGAATGATCAGAGTTATTTTTGTCCCTGTCATCTTTTGAATCCTCGGATCTATTTATTTTGTTTTTTTCGGTTTGATCTGAAAGCTGCACACAGCGCTGTTCATCTCTGGCTCCTGGGGGCAGATGAGAGGACAGGTCATACTGAGTAACATCAACATTTGAAGCAAACCGCACGGACTTCCTAGCTTTGTTTGGATAAGCGCCCAGCCTGTTAGATGCTGGACTGTAGTTTGATTTTGAGCCGGGTGCCACGTTTTTCTGCTCTGTTTTTAGGTTTGTGAAAGTAACGCTCTTTTCTCGGGAGAGCGAAGAAAAGTCACGCGCTGTCGGAGAGATGTTGCCTCTGAAATGTCCTGCTTTGGTTGGCTCACCGCTTTGATTGGTTTCCTCTGAGGTCAGCTTTTCAGTTGAGTTATTACTTGTCTTAAATCCTTCCTTGACCCCTGAAACAAAGGAGCTTGACAGTGTTTTCACTTCATCTTTCATTTCTCCACCACGTCTGATCTTTAACTGGTTGTTGTCTGAAAAGCTCATCCTATGAGTAGACGCTTTGCCAATGTCAGATATCTTATTTTTCACATACGTGCGTTGCTCTGGATCAACCCCTGTACTCTTTCTCTCTGGCGGCCAGTTTATTTTTAGTTTGCCCTTAACGTCGGCACCACTTTTATACGTTGGCTCTTTTGCAGGCGACTTTGGAACAAACGCACCGTCAGAGAACCCTCTGGAGCCGTCGGACGTGTTCAAGTTGCTTTTTACAATTTTGGGAGAAGGCACGGCATCTGGCTCATCTGTGCCTTTATCTTTCCGAAGCCACTGGTCTTTATGCTGCTTGTGTCCAAATCCTTCATCATAATTTCCTTTTCTTTTAAAAAGCTGCTGGTAGTGAGACATGCAGTAGAACTCTCCATAAAGAGAGGAGTAGTTGTGTAGGCTGCAATAAAGCAACACATAAATAAGTAAACAAATATTGTACGTATTCAGTATATTGTTTCATTTGTCAATTGGTGTTTCATTTGTGCTAGATCAGCTGCTGTGAATGATTTCAGCACATTGGTGATTTGGAATAATCACAACACATCATCTCTGATAATGTTTTTGCTCAGCATTTCCAATGTAAGAATTTCAGTGTAATGAATTGCATCATTGATGTGTGTCAATATCTTTTCGTTGTATAATTGTTGATTTGAGTCTTTTTGATCACGCTGTAAAAAATATCTCACCTGAGCTTCTTCTCACAGTGTTTACAGCAGAAACAGTTCCTGTGCAGGATAAGTTTATTTGCCACCATTTTTTCCATGGGGTAGACGGGTGTCAAACAGGCAGAACACATTTCCTTGGAGGGTGACTTGAACTATGACGATAAAATAGATCACGGTTAAAATAAGTAGGATTTTGCGCAAAAACATCTCAGGTCAACAACAGTAGGAGGTGGAAAGAGAGGACTTCTGAAATAACGTTCGCTAGGACGCTGGTGGCCCACATGTTGTCATGCAACCAGACGATGGCAGCTATCATTGGGTGGGTATTTCTGTTGGCAATTTAACAGTACTTCTTTTGATAACTTAAAGCAATGTTTAGACATTTTGTGAAATGCATAACTCCCTGGAGTCTCCCTTGTTGCTTAGCAACCTTCAAAGCCTGGAAGAAGACCAGTCCGACACTTGTTATAAATGGCAAGTTCCTGGTTGTGCACCGTCATTTTTGCATTTTGCTGAACTAACAAGATATGATGTGTGAATTTGTGTGCTTTAGAGACATTGGTAGGTCGATTTTGTTGTCTTCAGTTTGACCAGTCTTTAAGGTTAGATAGTTGTTTATACAACTTTGATTGATAAACTAAATTTGAACACCAAGAAGGGAATAAAAGTATTTCCCTTTTAAGCATAGTTACTCATTGCTTTTTCCAGAATAGTTTAGAAAATGTCTGTAAGGAAAATTCTGTGACTGTGAGCTAACCTGCTTGTAGCAATCTAGCATGCAACACCACTGGTTGTTGTTGTTGATGTGGTACATCAATGGTGAACATTAAGCTAACTTCAGGTTTGAAATGTTTGTGAAATAATAATGAGGAACCAGTTTAAAGAACAGAAATCAGTTTTCACAATCACATTTTTAAAACTGTTTTATTTATTTGACAATTTACACAACTGAACAGAAAGTATCAACTATATGCTTCGCTTTAATAAAAGAACTGAACACTTTTTATCATTTGGTTACAGTATAAAATCTATAAGACACATGTTTTTGTTCAATTAAAAGTCAACATTTTCATGATTTCATAAGATCAATTTTGTGACTAACAAAATCTTTTCATGAAAACATAATGCAATAAATACACAAATTAAGAGAGCGGGAAACGCACTTTGCGTCGTCTTCAGTGCTTTTCCTTTGGTTGGCTAAATGTTACAAACACTGTCCCTTCCTCTTTGCCGTTTCTCTGTGCTTTATCTTCAAAGGGGCGGCCAGCTCTTCGAATTAATGGCGATGTCATGACTTCATATCTGGGCGGACTCGCAACTACTTCAAACAGCGCAGATGATTTACTGTCGGACTGTTTGGTGACAAATGTCGAAGTCACGGAAGAAACGAAGACATTGCCAAAGCCATCAGTCTCTTCGTATGTTTCGCTGACGGTCTTTGTGCCGATTATTCCTGCGGGTTGCTCCGGAACACTTTTCACCTCCAGCACGCTGACTTTGCGTTGTGGAGGGCTGTTGGGCGACTCCTGTCCCAGATCAATATTTGCATCGAGGCAGCTTTGAGAATAGCCCTCTGGTTTGGGTTTAAACGTCGACATGGGGGACTTCGGTTGTTCTGCAGGCCTCCTGGCCGCTGAGTGAATGGAGATAAACGACGGGGAAGACTGGGAAGAGGACTGTCTGGTGAGTGGCTTGGCCTGCACTTGCCTGGGCACTTCTTGTTTAGGAGGACTTGAATCCGAAGCTCTCTGCTTATTTCCGTCAGATGGCTCCCTGGTATGACCTGATCTGGCTTTGCTTGACCCGATACTTATTTTCCTGATGTTGTTGGCAGGTTGGAAGTTTTGCTCAGATTTTAAAGACTCATCAAACAGTCCTGACAACCCTGCAATGTCAGCCTCAGATTTCAGATTAGAGACAGAATACAAAGCTTTTTTGATTGTCTCTTCAATGTCAAGGAGTTTTGCTAATGTTTGTTCCTTCAGATGCATGATTTCCTTGCTTGCCTTCTCCAGATCTTCAAACGCAGTCTCAACTGAGGAGACGCTGTCTAGATCATCGTCCTGTGCCGCTACTTCAACTTTCTTTTCCTCCGCTTTACGTTGCTTTGCATTTCTACTTGGTGTGACCATCCAAGCAGGGACATTGTCATACAATGTCTTCAAGGAGCTAACATCTGCGCTGGTCTCTCCCTCAATCTCTTGCACTTGAGACAGGATTCCTTTGAGCTCCTCCCGTTTCCTCAAATTTTCGAAGATTTCCATTGCCGCCGTCACATTTCCTGTCATGATCTCCTCCTTGTGCACAGAAAGCCTCTGTCGTCTTTCGTCTTCTGTCTCCTTCACTTTCTTCTCTCTTAAAACAACTTTGTCCTCGGGTTTGGTTTGCTTTTCATCGCGATCATTTTGCTGTACATGGCACGCATGGGCCAGACTTTTATTTGACATTTGCTGTGCGTCATCAGTGATTCGTTGTTTCGCCGGATTTGGTTTGTGTTGTTGAACAGTGGACTTGTTGGTTTCTTTATGCTCACTAACATTATCATTTATTATTTTTACCTTCTTGGACAACAAAGGGGCTTTTTTGCTTCGAGCCTCACTGTCCTTTCTTTCAAAGTTCTGCAGAGCAGCCCGCAAGCTGACGTTCATCTCATGTTTACCCTCCTCTGCGTATTTCTCCATGCACATTTGTATCTCCTCAGCTGCATTGATTCTCTGGATGACATTTTTCTCCATTTCCACCTCGCTGCTGTTTGACGTCATTACTTGGCCGTCCAATTTGCTACCAGTAAATTGCTCTGTTTTCTTTGTCATCTTTCCCCAAGCCTTTGAGTTCATTGGTCGACATTCAGCTGATTGATTTGAGTCTTGAACTAATTCGTCAACACGGTTTTGGTGGTATGTTTCATGAACGGTCTGTGGAATCGCCACGCTTTTTATGTTGTCCTGAATGGGGCAAGAGACTTCAGGAGCAGGGGTTGGTAGAATACTTTGTTCCTCAACAACTACTGATTTTGTCCATTGCGGCTTTGGCAGCAAAGCTGGCTTCTGTGGTCTTTCGCTTGTCTTTTGAGGGAGTGGAGGTGGGGTTACACTCTCAGACGCGGAGGATTTAGAGTTTCCATTTACTACAGGGTTGGGTGTTGAATTCTGTGTTGTTATGGATGGCTGTCCTTCACAGGTTACTGAAATTGAAGGAGACAATTTTGTGTCAGATGGAGGCATAGACACCACAACACACTGCTTGTGAACAGTCTTGCTCCTCCCTGAACAAGCCCTCCCTGAATTTCTGTATATCATTGCAGCCTTATAGTCTCCTTTAGATACATTTACACTAGACTTCTTAAGAGACTGCAGAGCCAACTGGACATTCCCTTTTACAATATCCTCTTTATCTAAGAGCCTCTGCTCTGTCGCTGCACTCTGCAGAGATCTAATAGCTGCCTTCACATCCCCTCTGACCACTTCCTCTGTCTCATCTTCTGTTGTCTGACCGTTACACTCACAACTTACAAAAGGTGGCAGTGATTCTGGCGCACAATTACTGACTATAACTGCACTTTGTTGACAAGCCTCAAAGGAAACATGGCTTTCCTGATCTCTCTCTGCATCACTGACCTTTGGATTCGTCTTGGTTTGCTGGCATCTGGAGGAGGACGAACATGCAGATTGCGCCGCTGCCGAGGAGCTTTCCTCTTGTGCCGTGACATTCAGGTTGTATATTTTCCCAGGGACAATGACGTCACGCTCCACATGCATGCTTTGCTGCTTTGCCATTTCAAGAGACTTTTTAGCCGCTTTCACGTCTCCTGATATAATGACCTCTTTTTGTATTTGGCTAACTTCCACCTCAGGACCTTGAACTGACAAGTCCATGTCATAGATAGTTCCAGGTTTAATGATCTCCCGCTCCACACACATGCTCTGTTGCTTAGCGCGTTCCAATGACTGCATTGTTGCCTTGATGTCTCCTGCCACGATGTCCTCTTTCTCTACTGTGATTGGTGGCTGCACTGAAAGCTGTTGCTTTGCCGTAAAGACGTCGCCAGGGATTATTTCTTCTTTTGGGGCACTGTCGACACTGAAAGTGCACTCGGACGAAAACACTTTTTTGGTGTTCTTTACATCCCCTGGCAAAACGTCTGAAATGGTTCGCTCAACCTGCTCTTTTTGCTGACAGAGACTTCTTTTTGCTCCCTTCACATCCCCCTGAACTATATCGACGGGCTCCTCAGCCTGAAGGCCGTGATCAACTTCATCCCCTGCTGCCTCAGTGCGAAGAGTTTTCAGATAGTGCAGATCTCCTTTCTCAATGCAGCTTTTGTACAAATTCACATTTCCCTTCTCATTTTCGTCCACTCTACACGATGTTGCAGTCCTCTGGCTATTGGCAGTAGCCAACAGATTTCCAATCGTAGACTTCACATCTCCCCTCTCTCTAACATGACTCTCAGTTCTGGTTTCACTGCAGATGAGTGAATAAACCGTCATCTCAGCTTGTCCCCCTGCAGTCTCTTGCATTACGATTCCTTTTTTCAAGTCCTTATCTTGAACAAGCAAGTCATCAATCATCTGGACAATGTTCTGTATTCTCTGATCCCTTTCGAGGTTGATAGCTGTGGCTGACTGGTAGACGGGAAGCTCTACTACTGTGGTATTCACTTTACCTTTCTCTGTTTCTCTGAGGATATTTACTTGGGGCTTTAGGGTTGGTTTGAGTAGCAGTTGTAACATGATGTTCCTGATGTTACCCCCAACAGACTCCTCTTTCTGGATTTGCACACCTTTGTTGCCTTCAAGCAGATATTTTGCCATATTAACATTTTTACTCTCATTTGCTTCTATTATGATGCCACTCGAGTGAACAAAACTCATCTGGTACAGATGGGACAGGGTGTCAGCCACACTGTTGGCTGTGATTTTGTCCAGTGGAGTGGTCTCAAAGAGCCAGGTAGTGCACTTCACGTCAGCTTTCGGTATCTCCTCGTCAGGACCATGCACTGAGGCATCTCCAGACTCCTTGATTTTGTCCAGTGGCTGCGACTCAAACAGCCAAGTGCAGCGCTTGACATCTCCTTTCTGGTTATCTTCTCTGTGGACTGTTTTTAATGGGCATTGCTCCTGAGGTTCCCCTTTCAGACTGTCAATGGTTTGATTCTCAAAGAGCCAGGTGGAGGTCCTGACATCGCCATGCTGGACGTCAGTGACGCTTACCATTCGCACAAACTTGTTGCCAGACTGCTCCGATTCAAATATCTGTTTATTGAGCTGTACATTGCTACTTCCCAAGTCTTCGATGACCTTGACTGAGGCCTCATCTCGGCTGGTAAGGGAGTCCAAAGGTTGAGTCTCAAACTTCCACCTGGCCGATTTGACATCTCCTTTCTTGACGTCTTCTTGAGTGACAGCTCGGATCACATAAACCTCGTTCTCCGCCTTGATGGCGTCGAGGGGTTTTGTCTCAAACATCCACCTCGCTCCTCTTACATCAGCACTCAAGACCTCCTCTTTCTTCACAGTTGTGACTTCATGAAACTGGCCCTCCTTGTCCCTGATGGCATACAGTGGCAGAGACTCAAACATCATTGTGCTTGACTTGACGTCAACATTGCTCACAGGCTGTTCCACGGAGTCTGCTTTCCGTTCAAGGGGTTGGTCATGGATTTTGTCCAGAGAGGAGGTTTCAAATATAAACTTTTTGTTCTGTACATCACTGCCCTTGGCATCAGCGTCTCTCTGAATGTTCGCATCGTTTTTGTCCTTATTGATCAGGTTCATGGGGCAGTTCTCGAACATCCACGTAAATGTGTGTACCGAACCTTTTTCGATGTGTTCATCTTGGTTCTGTTCATCAGATGCTGTTGTCACCATCTCCGATCCTATTTCATCAAGGGACTGGGATTCAAAAAGTTCTCTGACTCGTGAAACATCTCCAGACTGAAAGTTGACCTTGCTGACACATCTCACATCATGTTCAGAGTTTGCGTCCTTTCTTATCTTGTCCAAGGTTTCTGTTTCAAAAAGGTGTTTGACTGTCTGAACACCAACCTCCGACTTGACAGAATCCTGTATGGTGCTGCACAGCTTCAAATTGTACTCTTCGCCATCCTTGATGCTGTCCAGAGGCTGCGATTCAAAAAGCCAAGTAATGGACTTGACATTGGTATTGTCAATGGCTTCTTTATCATTCGCTTTATCTGCTTTGTCATACAAAATGTCCAGTGGTTGTGTCTCAAATAACCATTTACAGGTCTTGACGTCGCCTTTATGGGGCTCCTGTTCTACAGAGGAGCTGTGTTCTGTCTGGTTGAACTTGGAATGGATCCCATCGATTGTCTGGGTTTCAAAAAGCCACTTTGCCATCTTGACATCGCCCATTTTATCCTCCTGTCTGGTGATGCCTTTGATTACCTCAACATTTCCTTTACCCTCTGCAAGCTCATCTAAAGGCTTGGTCTCGAACATCCACTTATAGTTTTGGACCTTCCCTTTGATTAATTCTTCCCGGCTGACTGTCGTGACCTTATGGAGGTTTCCAGTGCTGTCCTTAATAGCATACAAAGGAGTTGTCTCAAACATTGCTTTGTTTCCTTTTACATTTCCTGACGCAACAGCCTTTTCCTGCTCAACAACCTCCTCATCAGACTGAGCAATTTTGCTCAGAGGAATTGTTTCGAAAAGATGTTTGAATCCTTTCACGTCCCCCTTTTCGATTTCTTTCTCCTTGACTGAGATGTTCTTTTGAACGCTGCAGCCCTCAAATATTTGTTTTTTGCCTTTTACTTCTCCTTGTTCATCAGCCGAAAGGGTGACTTTCTTCAGACGCCCAACTTCATAGCTATCATTAAGGGTCTCCATTGGTTGAGTTTCAAACAGCCACAGAGAAGTCTTGACATCTCCTCCAATAATTTCTTCCTTTTCCACGGACTTTTCTTCAGAGTCTCCTTTTAGCGCTGCCAGGGGTTGCATCTCAAAGAGCTTCCTCTTGTTGACAACATCTGCCTCTTCTGCGTATTCAGCCACCATTCCCTCAAACTTGTCCACTCCCACCACCTCTTGTATTGTGTCAATTGGCTGAGTTTCAAACATCCACCTCTTTTGGTCAACTCCTCCTCTTTGTGCCTCTTCCAGTGATATACCCCGAATAATTTTCACCCCTTCAGTTCCCTTATTAATCAGGTCCAAGGGCTGGGTTTCAAAAAGCCAGCGAGCAGTACTGATGTTGCTGCCGTTGATCTCCTCCCTGCAGATGGATTTAATCTCATGCATATTGCCACTGTTGTCCCTGATGGCACAGCAGGGTTCTGGCTGGAAGAGTTTCACAGTCTTCTGGATGTCTCCTTTCTGCTCCTGCAGCTCAGATCTCAGCTTGAGGAAGCTATGATCTTCTACAGAGTTGCAGCGCCCCAAGTCACTCAATGTTTTGGACTCAAAAAGCAGCCGAGTCCCTCTCACGTCTCCTGGCTGGATGGGTTCTCTCAGCACTGCTTCCACCAGCTCGCCCTCTTCTCTTTTTGATTGATTCAGGGAATCTAAGGGCTGGGTTTCAAACAGCCACATTGATGTTCTCACGTCTCCTGTGACGGAGGTCTGTCTTCTAGCAGACATCTGTTGGGTGCTGTCAATATGCTCAAACATAGAGGAGGTGCCTCTGACGTCTCCTCCTTTCAACTCCTCCTCATACAGCAGCTTCTTGGTTGCATGAGGATCCCCAATGTTGTCCAGAGTCCAATTCTCAAAGATCCACTTCATGGACTGCACTTCCCCCTGATAAGCTGCATCTGCTGCCTGAGTGCTTTCTGGCTGCACTGCCTTTAGTATATCATCATCCACAGCATCATCGAGACTCGCCCGTAGGTCTGGGTGGATGTGTTTAAAGAGCCTCTTCAGCTCGCTTTTCTGCCGTTGCTGGTAGAACATGGTGAACATGTCTTTAGGTGGAGGGACAGGGAGGCTACCTAATTCTGAAGGCCCCTCATAGTCAAGGGGTCTAGGTGGTACAGGGGGAGGAGGTGGGGGAGGCAGGTCGTCTTCATCATGAGACTGTGAAACAGTGACTTTCCTGGCTGCTCCAGCCATCTTTAAATGAAAGACAGATGGGAGTAATATTGTCAGGTTTCAGTAATCAAAACAGTATTAGTCAAATACTGTATATTATCAAATATTATAGTGCAAATATTAGAATGACATGCATGTTAGCAAGTGAAGTCATACTTTACCTTTCTCTATGCTCGCTTGATGTTTTTCACAGCAAACCATCCTTTGTCACACCAGGGTTAACAAACCACTTAACAGCTGTTAGTAAGCGGACATCAGTCTATACTGTAAGTGCACTAAGTTGTGTTACTTCTACTGCAGTTATGCCTCAATTTTCTTTACAGAAGCACCTGTAAATATCAATCTGCATTAAAACAGGATTAATTTACAAACTGCAAATATGACACTGATATGTTATCACCTGTTAAAGATGCCAACAAACTAATGCAACATTATTATTTAATTGAAATTCGGTGACCTGACAAATGTACAACTAACTTTCAGTTCTGTTTTTGTTCTCCACCATCTCTAAATGCTACATTATATTTACCACAGTGGGTATATATTTTTTTTTAGAAATGGTTGTCTGCTGTTGAAAACAACACTGACTTGAATGATGTGGTTCAATCATAATACCTATGACGGAAAACCAAAACAATGAGCTTAAAGACACTAAAACACTCCTATAGAGCTGAGGGAAACTTCAGTCGATTCATTGCTTTCTATACGTTTGTCACAACGAATGGCATATTTTATATAGACCGTGATGGTCATTTGATCCATTGTTATTGTATGTATGTTCTGGTGCGCAAAAATTGGGTGACTGTGTAGAAAAGGGCCTTTAACCCAAAAAGGACGTGAACAAACTCAGCACTTAATTACATATCATAGAACCGCTGATGGTCTGTCAGTGTTTGACTGTTAGTTGTTTTTATTTATTTTTTTGGTCACAGAGTCAACAATTTACAGTTCATGCTAACATGTTAACATGGTTACAAGATATTCAGGTTATTTAAAGAAATGTGCAGTTCTAAGGTTCATCTGCTCTGAGTGTAACTCTGATCCATTTCTGTTGATGGCACTGTCCCTAACTTTTTTAAGCACTTCTTGACCCGATTATGCATAAAGTATAATATGACATGAAATACATCTGTTGGCCTTGGGGAATTTTTTTTTTTTTTTTTTTTT
This sequence comes from Acanthopagrus latus, assembly GCF_904848185.1. Lineage (NCBI taxonomy): Eukaryota > Metazoa > Chordata > Actinopteri > Spariformes > Sparidae > Acanthopagrus > Acanthopagrus latus. The sequence continues at coordinate 6,577,763 of NC_051059.1, forward strand.
AAGAACATCATCTTGGACTTTGGAAGTTGCATATCCTATATTTTTAACATTTTCTGACATTTTCTATGTCAAAACAATTATAATAAATTTAAAAAAATAATTGAGTTATTATGAAATTCTGAAAGTCTTTGATGTCATGTTACGTTGCTTCTTAAGTACTGCGTCAAAGTTCAACTGCGTCTTTGGTCATGAAAGCCAAATAAAAGTCAGTTCCACAGCAAAGCTACAAACAGCACCCACACAATGTAGCAAAGGATAGGAGGAGAACTATGCCGTACCTTATTAGATTTAGCTGTTGCTCGTGGAGTACCAATGAATTCCTGTTGAAAAACAGAAACATAGAGTGTGATTTAGATCAGCTTGATACATGCATTTTGTAACAGTATATATCAGCACATGTGCTATTCATTTAAAGTATACAATAGATTTATTGTAAAATGTTGACTCGCTCCAATTGTGACGGAGCGTAGTGGTCATTCCCTATTGAAGCCCTTGACCTCGGTGTGCAGGGAGGAATGAGAGGCATGTCAGGAACTCACTGGCTGTGTCGAGCCTCCTGTGGAGTCGATAGCTGCTGCTCTTGACAGATAGAGAGCTGATCTGTCTCTCACTGAGGAGGAGGTAGTTATCCTGTCTCTGGATTGTCTTGCTGGGGTGCCCCCCTTAGTCAGTGCTGGACTATGTTTGTCATCTACGATAGAACAGACAAAATTAATCCAATATCTTCAGTCGTATTGGAAATAATAAGAAAATAAATGCTCAATAAGATAACAGTAACTGAAACAAAACAAAATGTTAGTTTAGATTTGTTGACATGCACTTGTAAAAGTAGGACTCGGATGTGTCCCAAAATAAGCACAGCAGAGTGTGTCCAGTGTCAGCAACAACTTTAGTGATAACACCGTGTGTGTATGTTCATAGTGTGTCTATTTTTAGTGAGGCTGGAAACTGTTATCACCGTTGTAGCTTCCTGTTAACTTGTGGAAACTATTTCATCTTCACCCTGGCCTTAAGTGTGGCCTCCTAATCGTGATTTCAGGTATTATTTAAATTGACCTCTATGATTTTTGTTGTGCCAAAAACAAACATTGTAACAAATATATCAATTTACGAAGGCTGTGATCCCTGACAAAACAAATAGGCCCACACAGACTGCCTGCTGCCTGGGACCCTCACCAAACTGCATGCCATGGTCTGACCGTGACGCCCAGGAAGAAAAAAAAAAAAAAAACAGCAACTGCTAGCTCAGCTGGAGTGACACAGATTGTTTGCACATTGTTTGTGTGAGCTCACTGCCATCAAACCATCAACACCTGACCAAAGGAATGCGACTGCCTGCCCTCATGAAACACATGGAAATGCTCTCAGCTCGGTGTGGCATTCATTCATTCACCTGAAGCTGATTCCCCCTGCAGTAATACACCTCATTTATCAATCAGCTAAAGAAAAGTCACCCGTATGTATCAGCTGATAAAAGTTGATCAGTTTGAGTTACCAGCAGTAGATGTGATGCATTCAGGTAATATTTCAACAACAACAGCACCATGAATATGCTGTTGTTGGCCAGAGTTATATGGCCAGAGGTCAACAGCCCAGTGTGTTGCCATCCAGCTGTAACTAATGGCCAGATTCGGACACACCTCCTCTTTTCACACGCTAAGCCCTCGCAGCACAAAAGGATGGACCAGCAAGCTGGCGCCTCTCACGAGCCCGGACTTAAAGCATTTTCATAGATGGGTGAGCAGACAGAATGAGGCGACCGAGTGCCGTGCGTGTCCTGTTAAAGTCCTCACCCACTAAACTGAGAGGTCAACTTCCATCACTTATCAGCACCCGCACACTCACATCGACTGGTATCAACAGCAATATCGACACCACTATGAAAAGTGACTCAAACACATAAGGCTCCACGGATACCTGTCTCTGTGGTTCCCACACATCTAAACTGTTTCTGCTGACATCTCTTTGATCTGGGCTCATTCTCCAGGAATGAAGAGGAGCTATTAGCGGCACAGTAACGTGGGGGGGCGCTCTGGGCTGCTGGCAGCTGTACAAATGGTGGTGAAATGCAGTTGGTATTTGTTCTTCACCACCACCACCACCACCACCACCACCTTCACCACCATCAGCTGTCGGCAATTGTGGCCACATTCACAGACTGTAATGAAAACCAGCGTGCCAAAAGGCTGCTCGTACTGGAGCACATCACGCCACCGTGGGTTGCACCAAACAAGTTATTTTCGTTTCATGCTGATATTCTGCTTCTCAGTTGTTCATCATCATTCTTTTGATGATTGATTGGAGGAAAGCTGATGATTGAGTGTCCCTGTTGTCTGACCCCCCCATTCCAGACATCTCGAGGGATAACGGGCCGAAAATTGATAGCTACTTAAGACTTAATGAAGATGCCTGCAGCATAGTCACAACACTTTGTGACCGTGTTTGGCTCTGATATCGCTCACAAAGAAAATAGCCACAAGAAGAGAGTGATGGAAAGCCTTGAGATCATCATGGTTTCTTTTTTTCATAAAATCTTTTTGGTCGGTCTGTAATTTAAGAATTTATTCTGAGTAGTTTTTTAGTACTAATCAACTAATCAGTTAGTTTACTTTTTTCAAAAGCACATTTTCAAAACTGTTTTCCTTGATAAAGTTATAGTGCATCCACTCCACTCCATGTTCATTCTGCTTATCAAACAAATTAGTATCTCATCCAACTGAATAAAGTACTATAATGTGAAAATCTATACATTTAGCCTTAGCCTACATGTAGCCTTCTCACTCATTATTATGCAGTGGCACTTGTCCTTTTTTTGAATTAGATAAACACTTGCGTCAATTTCCTCCACTTGAATTAAATCAATACTCACTAAAATACCATCCGGCGTCGCTCTCTGTCACTTCCTCCGAGTATCTCCGCTGTGTCGGATAACTTAAGGCCCCTGTGATGTGGTGATGTAGCCTGTCTCCTCTCTCAGTGCTCCTCTCTGACTGAACTCTTTCTAGTCCTGTGGCCTCGGTGACAGCTGATTTTTATCAGAGTCCGCTGCCCCAGTGGAAGACTTTTTGGCTATTTTGGGAGGGTGGGCTGGCGGCGGCTGCTGCTGCTCAGCTGAGTCAATCACCTCTGTTAGTCACTGAGAGACTGGGGCACCCCTCCACCTCTCATTCCCAAAGCTACATTGTCACCCACTATAACGGGCACTGGGTGGGACCTGCAGTATGTGTGTCTGTGGGTGTCTGGTGTGCAACATAATTTAAAAAACACCACCGGAAGGTCCTATTCTTTTTTTAAATGCCACACCGATAGGGCTGCCAAAGACACTTTCTCATATAACTGTCACATGTATTTGAATTTATTATGCTTTTAGACTGTAACGTGATCTTCTTGCAGTTGAACAATAATTTCTGGCTGAAGTTTTGAGATGTTTGTGTCAGCTATCCTCACCACAGATGTCCTGTGTCTTAATCACACTAGACACATCACAGGGTCAAAGCGTGAGCTACGATATGTTGGAGTGATATCAGTTCCAGGACACAGAGGGGCACAGCTCAGAAGGCCAAGGTCTGCGTCATGGTCAGAGCCGTCAGCGACAGCCTCACTCCTATCTTAAGCATGTGTGCCAAACGCATAGTTATGTATTTACACTGCCCATCCTTGTCTTTATTTAGCTGTTTCCCTGTGATTCCCAGGGCCAAAGGACACAGAGGTCAGTGCTTACCAACCCTGCCAGGATTATCATTGTGACACTTTAAATCCCAGAAACCTTCATCCTGTCGTTTTTTACTCTGCTGTAACTTAAGCTAGATTGATTGGATGCACTGGGGGTGTGGGGATACTCCAGCTTACATACAGTATTTCAGAGAACCCGGCAGGAATACAAACACTATTAGCTCAAAGATCAGGGACAGAGGTCTTCTTTTTCAAGCAGTTTTCAATAGTTCTATGACGTGAGGATGACAGATTGTGAACTGGGGCACCAAAATACAAGTGATCTCATGCCGCTGAAGGGACCCTGGCACCAATCCCGTCAGCCCTATCAGATCTCAGTGACTATAAACATGAAATCCAGCACCAATGCTCACCGTGTGAGTATCTGGATGCTCTGTCGTAAGACTCTGGCAACCCATTCGTGGCCTTTCCTCGTTCCACCTGGGCGGTTCTCTGTGAATAAACAACACCGCGTTGTTACAACTGACACAACAAACTCACTGCTTGTGGTATTTTTTTCGTGTCACGGTACGACATTTCTCCTTTCGATTGCCTTGTTTGGGAAAGTGGACAACTACTGACAACTTAAAGGGGCACTATGTAGTTCTGGAAAAGAAACTTAAATTCATAATTTTAAAATGTAAAATATTAATGACGTAATTATGCAAAGTATTTGTTTTTTTCCATAACTGAATAAACAAGCTGTTCTCAAAAACACTGCCTGTGGCTGCAGAGGTGGCAGGTCCAGTAAACAGTGAAGTGAAACAGTTGTGTTGTCCTTTAAGGTCATTTTGTTTATTCAGTTGAATCAGTCATGAAAACAAAGACAGTTTGTTTATTTAATTTGCTTCAGCATACAACAGCAGTCAATGAAGATCTTTCTCTTCTGATCAGAATTCCTTCCTTCAAACTAAATAGTGCACCTTTAAAGGAATAGTTTGACATTTTGTGAAATACTTTTTTTGACTTTCTCTCCAAGAGGCAAATGCAGATGCCAACAGCTTGTTAGCTTAGATTAGCAAAAGGCCTGAAAACAGAGGGGAAAAGCTAACATGGCTCTGTCCAACGTTTTACAAACTCTCCGTAACTCTCTTTCAAGAAAATACAAATAGTTGTTTTTACATTTAATTTTATGTACAGATTATATAGATGACATATCATGTATTCATTAGTGAGCTTTAAAGGTGTTACTAGGGGGATTATGTTCCCTTTGGAGAGAGCTTGGCTAGCTATTTGCTCAGGTCTCCAGTCTTTATGCCAGGCAAAGCTGAATACCTGCTGGCTCTAGCTTTGTATTTGCTTTACAGACACCAAATTAGAATTGGGCATCACATCTCACTCTCGCCAAGAAGGTGATTAAATCAATTTCCAAAAATGCTGAACTGATCCTTTAAAAACACATGCGGCTGCACTTTGTTTTGTCCGGAGGTGCAGGTGTCATGTTTCTCTCTGGAGCATCTGTTTGGTTGTTTGTGTTTATTGTCTGCTTCTGTGAACTAAACGAATTGTCAACTGATACGTTTGGGACCTGGGCTGTCAGTTGTGTCAACACTTTGTACATCTGGCCACTTGACGCTTGAGAGCACCCAGATGAGCATCGTGTTATGTAATGATGTTAACATTATGTGTAGGTGATTTGCCTCCTTTGGCTGCTTGGCGTTTTCCACTCTATGATGTAATGGACCCAGGACTGCGTCCCTGAGCACAGCCAGTGTGGTGAAATCTGGTAGGTGTATCATGCTGTGAAACAATAACGCGCGTGGTAAACTCACACACCTGATTTGTTGTGTCCTTTAAGGGAGTGTTGTGACTTCTCCAGTCCTGCAGAGGGCAGTCTCTCCCTGTCTTCCAGCCAGTAGCAGCTGCTGCGTTCAGCCGAGGGCTGCTGTTGTAGCCTTGCTGCAGGGTGGCCTTGGACTCAAACAGGGCACGCAGAGCTTTGGTGCCTGTTGATGCCCTCTGAGGGAGGAAGTCCATAGAGCGACTCCTGGACAGGTTCGAGCGTCTTCCAGATTCTCGGAGGCCCACATTTTCAAATTTGATGTGATTCTCCCTGCTCTCCAGCTTTCTACGTCGACTGTCCGCAAAGCTTTCAGACACCTGAAAAACAAAGACAGATCTCTACATATTTGATTGTCGGATGGTTTGTCGTTTTAAAGGTACAATTTCTTTCAGATAGAACCTTTAAAGTCTATAATGTTAATTACTAAATTATGAATTAATCATTAAAGAAAAAGAAGCACTACCTGATGTTTCTGCTCCACTGTGTCAACACTCCTCAGGTCATCGGAGCTTTGGTAACTGTTTGAACACATTTATTGACACGTTTATTGAGAATGAACACGATGAGTTAAATCCAACTGTCAACTGGGAATTTGTGAGCGGTAAAGGTGAATGAAATTGCCCACGTGCCCTTGGGCAAAACTTTTATTCCTTGTTGGCAACCTCAAGAGGAGTGTACTGGAAAACTTCCCAAGTGTGTAAAAGTGTAAACATGAGTATGAAAACTCAAGCGTGCTCAGATTGATTTAACAATGTTAATAGCTGTGTGTGAATGTGCATTTACAGGATATTGTGCAGAACTTACTGTTGCACCAACTGATACACTGACTTCCTCTCCCATCGGGTGGGAACTGGCATGGCCCATGATCTCTCCTGAGCCCCAGAGAGACTCCTCAGTGACTGGGTCCTCCTTAGGCCAAAGGCCTCCATAGCAGTCCCTCTGACAGCAGCTGAAATAACAAAACATTTAAGTAACAGTTTGTCACACTTTTTTTTTTTTTTTTTTACCTTAAAATAACTGCCTCAAAATCATTTTGATGGTACAGTGTCTTGTAAAAGAGTGAGTGGTGTCTCTCTCTCAGATCTATGCCCCCGTCACTTGTTGAAAAACAGTTTTAAATTCATGACTTATCCAACCCAGAAAAGTCACAATCCAACCTGATGTCATGCGTTAAAAAGAATAACTTTTTATCATTAATTTCTATTATTCAGAAATAGACAGTCTTCTCACTGATGGTCGCTAATGCTCATTTATGTCATAAAGAGGGAACAGTATTGAATCGAGATCCTTGTTAAAAGATCCTTGTGCTACGTTTAATTTACTAACTTGTCCAGTGCGAGCACAAAACAGACTAACAAGATGCTTATAATCACTATGGAACAACCACCTCAAACGGCCATAATCACAAGCAGCATCTTGCGTGTTAATGATCAAATGATTTGTAACTGATACTTTATGACTTGAAAAGGCTAAATCACATTTTTTTTTCTTCTCAATTCAACATTCTGATGAGAATTAAAGCATACAGTGAGGTTTGACTTCATGAAAGTTATTAGGTAACAGATTGTCACACTGACAGTCATATGACTCTGTTAATGTTTATGAGCTCCGACTCAGACAGCAAACCCACATTTGCACTTCAGTATGACTGTGTGCTACTGCACAATCAATGCATTATTATTTTGCTTCTAGAAGACATGCTTGAGTCTCAAAAAAAAACATTTGTTCAAATTTTCAAACAGAGAAATTTGAATCTAGTATAGTATATTATAATATATACTCCAAATTCCATAAGCTACTTAATTACACAGAAACACAGCTTTAACACTCTATATGCTATTAAGATTATGCTTCTCTGTCTGCAGATTTGAAAGAATATTCGACCCCATACCTGAAGTGAAGAAGCAGCAGTCACCTGTGCATCTCTGTCTCTGTGGCTCACTTGTGTTTTAGGAGCATCTCTCACAAGACACGGCAATTTCTAGCGGCCAAAGTCCTTTGACACCTTGTGATTCGAGGACTTCCGGCCATGAGATGTATTACCGTAACATCACCTGATAAAATTCTCTGTCAGATCTACAGAATTTTAGGATGTGTTTTTATTGTTTAAAGAAGATCACACAGATAAAAAAAAACACCTCTTGCCCCATAAAAGCATGAAATTACTTGTTTCCAGTTTGGTATTCAAATGCTAGTGACAGTGACGAGTGTGATGCATTAAAAAACACTGAGAAAGCAGAGAGCAGACCTGTGTGTACTGTGACAGCTGCTCCAGTCAGATGTCAGTGTTAAAATGCCTGGCATAGCTGCTCTGTTACTGTATCTCACGCCAAAACTCAGAGCCGCAGCATTTTATCTCCACCTCACATGCTCGCCACAGTCACTGTGTTACTGCAGCAGCAGTCACATTCATTCCCCTCACACAACATTATTCCTCGGTGTGCTTAAACTGATGATAATGTGTCAAGTTGCTTCTGCTATTCTGCCAGTGCAGGATGTGTCCGAGGAGAAAAGGCTGACGCTGCACGTAAATCTATGTAGAGCTCATTCCTGTTGATGATTACATCAACAGTCTGCCAGTGCTCAAAGGGTGGAGTTATAATTCTACTAAACTGTTGGCACGCAAATTATATACACCAATAAACCAGGGAGAAACTATAACTATCCTTTGACACAGGCAACGTGAAGTAATCATTAACTGTCATTAAGATTCACTACTGTACATTTTACAGTGCACATATTATATCCAGAGCTACCGCAAGCTATGATAATAAGAATTCAGGAATTCACAAGAACACAGTTTTTTATGTTTCATCCCGAAATGTTGTTGCACCACCCCTAACTGTTAACTAAGTCCCAGAATATTATTGTGTTATTTTGCTTTGCAGTGGTGAAAAGTAACTGTTTCCTCAAGTACTGTACCTAAGGCAAACACTGTATGTTTTAGTCCACTATATTTATTTGACAGCTTTAATTACTCGTTACTTTGCAGATTTAGTTCAATATGACATAATCAACAAATAAATGATGATGTAATATTATAGCCTAACATAAAAACGTTATTGATCCCGAAGGAGAAATTCACAAGCTACCCAGCAGGTAAATTATATATAGTAGTTAAACATCCTTTACCAGTATCAGCATGAGTGATGAATCCAATTATAATCCAATGATATAATATATTTTACATAATTCTCAAATGGTCCATTCTGAACAAGTACTTTTAGGTTCTCTAAGTTTATTTGATGAAAATACTTTTGTACTTCTACTTTAAATGCATGACTTTTACTTCTAACACAGTAAACACAGTTGGTAAAAGTGAAAAGTAACCAATAAAAATCTAATATTAAATGTAGGCTACTTGAGTATAAAAAGGAAAACTCTGGTGATAATTGTATTAATTGTTATTAAATATAAAGTACAGGTAAATATAAATTATAAATACATATATGTATATAAGTTATACTATGGGTCAGCAATTATTGGTTCTAATATTCAGAGTCAAAGTTCAGTTTGTTTTGTTTTGTTTTATCTGATATCATTAAAACTGTGTCATTCAAAAATGTGATTCTTTGGCTCTGATGCACAATGCAATATGCAAAGTAACTAGTAACTGAAGTTTAACTTGTTACAAAAGTTATCAACTATAGTGTGTAGTGTAAATGGAAATACTTAAGTAAAGAACAAATAAATACTTCAAATTTGTACTGCACAGTTTGAGCAGGTGTACTTAGTTACATTCCATCACTGCTCTCACCTAAAGCAGTTGTTTTCAGCAGTTGTGTTCAGCAGGTTTTTTTTTTCATAAGAAAATGTGGTAGCTAATTTAAACTAACTAGCTACTTTCATTGGCTAGCTTACTATGCTAGCTTTGTTGCTTATTATTTGTTGTCCATTTGTAATAAGGTTAAAATTGCTGTAATCAATGTTTATATATTAACAATAGTATTAATGACTCCTTGAATGTGACACATGTCACTCATACTGATTGACTGACTAACCAACAGATAATTATCAGCTGACTTAGCACAAGTCTACACAGCTCTTTAGCATATGTTTAGCTCTTTGTTGTGGTCTTCCTGTGGGCAACCTCTCTGGGTTAGGGTAAGGTCTTGTCGACATCATAACGGCAGACAGCTGTTGGGACAGTTTTTTTATATGATAATCAACCTACCTGCTCAGCTTCAAACAGCAGACTGACAAAGTTAGCGACTAGCTAGGGGACGTAGTGGAGCATTTAGCAGCTAAGATGGCAGCTGAAGCTCAGTAGATTTAACAGGTTGTTGTCAACGTATTGCAAGATTGGTGGTTCAATCTATATATTCTCCTGTCATCTGTATAAATGAGTGTGTGTGTGTGTGTGTGTGAATGCGAGAATTGTAACTACAATGCAGCCATTCAGCATTTAAAGAGACAGATACTTCCCTTGAGAGCAAAACACAGCGAAAAGGACTGAAAGTCAGACTGACATTTATCAGGTCGACTGAAACACAACACCAAATGAATGCTAATGTTTTTCTGTAACTGATAACAATCATTGTGTTTCCCCTCTTTCTGCTGCCCCCTAGAGGCCAAAAAGGGGCATTATCACTGGTGTTATTGATAAGAGCTAGACCGTAATTTGTGTTTGACTACCAGTTTCATGTTTCGTATTCTTACAAGTCCTGCAGTCATATAAGGTTTATCATGTTTCTCTCAACTGACCATTTGCTTATCATGAGCATTTACCATGTCAACCTCCAGTGGAGAATATGGTTCAAGCCAGGAGATGGCATCAGAGCAACACCCCCTCCAGTCCACAACAAATGTGATTAAAGGGCATGATAAGTACTTGTTGACAGAGCATTTGTTGTTATACATATCATTTGGCCAGGTGAGCGCACGTGCATCTTTAATGCTTGGCACAAACACATGACACGACATGACAACGAACAGCGGAGTCAGACACCGGTGAGAGGAGAACTGTTGTGTTGTCAGCTTTTAATGCATGTGTTTTGCCAGCTGCAGTGGAAGAAGGGAGAGGCAATCAGTGAGTGACTGAGCATGTAGGGGAGGGAGGTGGGGGGGGGAGTCAGACAGTCTCACCCACACAGAACAGTCAGTACTGGGCTGAACAGCTGAGAACAGAGCAGGTCTCCTTCCTTCTGCTGCTGCTGCTGTGTGCTCCTGCAAAAGCCTCACATGGAGCCACATGTGACAGCCAACACCAACAGCAGAATACACTTTGCTGGAACTCGGAGAGCACAGGAGCTCCCGCTGCAGGGCTGACAACAAGCTGCAATCATTATCAGGAGAACGTGGGACACACACTTCCTCCACACGCTCTCACTCACGATGAAACAACAGAAACGTAAAGAGAAATACATCTTTACTGCAAATCCTTTCAAGGAAACCGCCTTGTGTGTCCACGCCGCCTCACACAGTCCGGTTTGTAAGTAAGAAAGGTCACCGCAGCTCTCTGGCTAATGTTGACAAGAGGTTCATTGTTGAAGGGGGGAATGTCAAACCCAATCACACAGCTGCTTGGCTGTTACAGCGCGCACTGCTCACATGCAGTGACAGATAAGATCACTTCTGGTGAAAATCGTAGTTGTGTAACCTACTTTGCGCTCTGGGCTGCAGCTTGCCTTGCTTTTGCAAAAATTGCATTGAGGTTGTTTTTTGAGAACACAATGAGCGAACTTGAATGAATAAAAAACTGATTGAAGATTAAATAAAGATTATGTTAATCATGTTAATTTAAAGTAAATACTGCGCATTGCCTTCAACACTACTAGAATAGCGTTGGGCCTGACTGTTCTAAGCAATGACAAGGCAAGGCAATGCATTTGAATTATACATGCAGTTCATCTCAGTCCGTGTACATGCAGGTTACTCTCCATCATAGCATAAGTCTCTTTTCATATCAATTTTGCAGCCTACATGTTGCACAGAAAGCACTTGCGCTACAGGATATTGTCGTCCAAGTGACTATGCAACAGAGATACGCTATCACTCCTGGACTGGCCCCAGGATTAGGCAGCAGTACGCTTGGCACTCGGCCATCACCTGCCATTAGGGTGTCACAGGAAGTTCTCTGGTGTCACCCTCTGAACTGATCCCACTGCAAAGACAAAAGGATGGCAGTTGACACATCACTTAAGGCGCCACTGTTGTGAAACTTTACCCACAGTCTTTATCTGATGACATTTTCCGAGTGGAGAAAGTGAGATCGGCGTCTTCTTAATAGAGGTTTGTCTCACAGTTAAGTTTAAAGGTCCCGGAAATAAAAATGTACTCAATCAGCTTCTTGCTAAGAGAATAGAAGTGCATCCAACACAAGAAACAACTTCAGTGCCAAAGTTTGAACAGTTTTTGTTATTTCACGTGACAATTTATGTCCTTTATGATTTGTTATCTGTGCTCTTCTCATTTATTTGAGGCAGGTGGAGCCCCGTTGGAAAAGGGTGATATCTTTTTTTGCAACAATCAGGGATTACTGACATTTGAATCAAAATGTGACGACAGTTGGGAGAGTCTGGAGATGATGTAGATCACGGTTTGATGCAAAGCTAGACCGGATTTTACTTTATTTACAACAAATTGACTTGGAAAATTATCTTTCAAATTGACAAACACAATATGTGGCAAAATTTAAGCAGGGTCAAAAATGATTTGTCTTTCTCCATTCACTACCAAACAAGTTTTTCCGGAAAAAGGTCCCATGAAATTCACAGGAAAGGGTGTGGTTGCATTCACTTGGCGACCATTTTCCTCTGACATCAGGCCAAGGGTGAAAAACTCAAATGTCGTATGGCTGCGTTTGTGCTTGCAGGTCAAATAAACATAGGTTGACTGGCAAATTGTTGTCATACAGCACTTTGTCACTGATCAGTGTCCGAAAAGATGATGGATAGTAAAAAGCCAGAGGGGCATCGGACCACATTTCAAGGTAAAACAACATATCTGATGACTGATTAACTTTCATTCCATTAGCATCCACCCGCCACCTAGCTAACATAACCTTTTGATAGTGTCTCACAAGGTGTAAATGAACTCTAAAACTCCGACCCACATTTTTGGACACATTGATTTAGGCCTGGGAACTAAAAAACTGGATGCAATCAAATGGTAATGTCAGCCAGAAAGAGGTTCAATGCTAACATTAGCTAATTGGTTATCAAGTATGGCATTTCACCTTGAACTATGGCCCAACATCTGCCCAGATTTTACCATCCATCATCTTTTTTCCATAATAAACATTTATACCCAGACGCAGCAACATAAAATCATCCCGGCATTCAAGCTTCTGACCATATCAGAGGGACATGGCTGCCATATGAATATAGTCTACTTATAACACCACTACAGATCAGACCCCTTGATCTTTTCAAGTACACTGATGTTCAGTGACCCACCCTTCTCCTGCTAGCTAGCCCAATTACATACCTGCTTCAAGCAATGAACAACATTTCCACATACAAAGAAACGCTGTGTACGTCACTGAAATCTCTATACTGTACTTCTCAAAACAGACAATTGTATCATCAAATATACTAATGGCACCTCAAACCTCTATACTTTAAGATGGTGATTTGTGTACTGACTGCAAAGTTACCCACAGCACAAGGCAAGTAATGTTTACCGCTCATGCTACTTCCAACTTGTCCCAACTTCTCACAGTTAGTGAAGCAATGTGCTTCTTTATTTAACATAACATGGGTCGCTACAGGGTTATTAAAATTGCCACATGTATAAAGATGAACTTATGCAAACATGGCTAGTCAGACATCAAAAATAACAAATCCTAATCACAGCTGAATCACATCAAAACATCTCTGAATTAGAGATCAGACTGGGGACGTGTGATCAAGATGCTGTCAAATCAACTGAGAGTTGCACACCTTTGTGGTTATGTACTAATGTTACTAGCACAGTTAATCAAACTAATCAAAAAAAAAAAGAAAGTGCTGATGAAGCACATGGTCAGAGTTCTGGGTTGTTTTAAACTCTGAGTAAGTAACAGCTAACCATTAGGGGTGTAACAGTACACATATGTCACAGTTTGGTAGTGTTTCTTTTCATCCGGGTGATGAAGTCCAATATGCATTAACACATGTTTACGGTCACAAACCCTACAATGAAGGAGAAAAGCTGGTGCAAATGCTTTAAAGGTTCCAGAGTTTGTTTGGATTAGCACGAGCTGTGTTTCCATCAAACATATACAGTAATATGTAAATATTTTGCAATACACTTTCTAAAAATGATGTTACATTTGGTATATGTTATTTGAGTTGTATACTAACATTTTTGCTAATGCAACAGTGTATTAAAGTTGACTTTAATTTAAAATTTAACGTTACCTTTTCTGTGACCATTTGTGCTCGAGCCATGTCAGATTTTCATCAGCAATGGTGGTTGTTTAACTGTGTGGTCACCACCACACTGTGTTTCTGTTGCTCTGCGAGTCTTTATTCACAATAAACAGTCATATTACTTCACTGTACATTAGCTGTCAGATAGTGAGCAACAGCACACATCACTGATGTGTATGTATGTTTGAATTCAACTCTCACTGAATTCAGCACTCACCAGAGACTGTGGTACTCTCTCTTCTTATCCCCGTCTGCCTTATGTTATTTCGTTCGTGAAGTGCGTTTACCCTCCAGCTCCAGCTGGTAGTGAGACTTACATAATGGAAAGACTTGACCGTGGAGGTCCACAAACCGGTCGCAGTCAGGTTGATAAATGGGAGTCAAGATAAATCCACTTTTAATCACAAAAGTCTGCAAATGGCTCCAGATCAGAGCAGAATCCTATGTGACTCCGGTTGTTTATTCCTCCAGAAGCTCTGGCTCTACACACAACTTTTCCCTCTAGAGCTAGTCGGCTCTGAGCAGCTGCAGCGGCCTTATTTTTTGGTTTGGATGGAGAGATCCCCAGCAGCAGAATACATACTGTGCGGTAAAAACATGTTCAGGTGTTTTAATGCATCTTATCTGAAAGGTTGATGGAAACAGCATGTTTTTAAAAAGACATCTCAGTTTTGCTCAACAGTTTTTTTGCTCCCCTGATGTGGTCTTTGCTTTCTTTGAAGAAAAGTGGAAACGCTTTTTCAGAATAAATTCTGATGTAGCGAACATTTAATGATTTTCATCAAGGTTAGCTGTTTCTGCTCTGAAATTAGAAGAAGAACAAGCTGTCTGCTGCTGGAATCTTCCTGGATATTCCCATAAGATTCCCATTCCCAGATTAGCTGCCACAGCTACTCAGAGATGGCCACGATGACTGGTTTTGTGTCTTCCCCCGAAGAAACTACAATTTGCTTAGCCTAGTTTATTTGCGCCTAAGCATTTGACAGAAATGCTCTTGTGCTAGCCTCAGCACGTTACCCACGGTTTAAATTTTGGTGCTGCTTTAAATGCAACAATTGACATACAGCGGAGTCTGTGTGCGGCTGTGTGCATCGAATCGTTCCCCACAGTCTACTAATAAATGTTTTGGGTTTTTTTTTCTCCAAACCTCAACTTTGCTTGTTACATTTTTGGACATGAATATTTAAAGTTAAGGAGAAATGCGTTAGATCTGAGACCATGCTTTCTGGGGCTTTAATGCTAAACTCTGTGCACTCTTTTGCAAGTCGTCTTTTAAAACAGGCAAACTCACGTCACAGCTTCCAACTTAATTGCCTAAATCTAGACGCTGAGTAAACCTGAAGTCAGAATAAAAGGAAAGTGTTTAAAGCAAAGACCACGACTAACGTGAAATTGATGACAATAAATGACTCAGTGATCAAAATGGCAGTCACGGAGCTGACGGTGATGTTGAAGATGATGATGATGATGATGATGATGATGATGAAGGCAATCATGATTCACCGTCTTTCCAGCCACTAAAATAGAAACAGCAGGGCTATATTTGCCCTTGCGACCATGGTGACGAGTGTCAAAATATGACATCAGAGGCTATGTAAAAAGGAGCCAACTCAAGTGTACATGTGACATTTCAACCCAGAGGAGCTGGGTTGAAATGGAGAGAAGGATCTGAATCAACGATTCAGAGAGGGAGAGAGAGAATGTGGGAGTATAGTCTCCATTTCCCAACATCACGAGGGAGTTCATCATGTTCAGTTTTCTGCACTGAGATGAGTTACTTTACTGTCTTTTTTATCTGAGTCTGTCGTCAAGGAAGTATTTTGCAGCAACACCGTCCGTGCAGCACAAAGGCTCCATTTGGCACCTTACAATACTACCTGACAGGAAAGCAATAACACGCGGTCCAAAACTATACCCGATACTTCCTGTTATGCCCAGAAAGAAACTGAGAGTGGTCTTTAAAAGGAGAGATAGATAGTACTCAGTGAATAGTGATAGTATTCCACAGAATGGAAGGAGGAACTGGGGCATAGTTTCACATGCCTGAAGCTTTGTCAAACTCTGTCAGTATAGCACTGTATGTGGGCCATCGCTGGCACAGCTTGACTGAGAAAACAGGGCCACAAGAGCCAGTGGCAGCAACCTGAGAGGCTGCCAGAATGTAGGTTAACTATAAGTTATGTAATGTGGACTCTGGACCGCAGCGCAGTAATGGTTTACTCTCACTGTTCTTCGTAAGAGCAGAAATGAGATTTATCAGACAGACTTTGAGTGGAAACAGGTATATAGTAATGAATTTTTGGCAGTCGTGCAGTATATTACTGCTTTACTGTCGTTCACATAGTAAAGAGAGTAGGTTAGGAGTCTGGGTCAGATAGACCAGACCGGGTCAGATGGCTGCATTGATAAACTGGAAAAAAAATACAGTAGATTGGGATGGAATTACTGTGTGCTTACTGCAAGGTGAAGTAGAAAATATTACTTTCCCTCCATGACTCATCTCCTTCTCTGTTCGTGCCGCATCAGTGTGGCCTGAGAAGATCCGGATCCACCTCCTGACTAATTTAAGCATACGACAGAGTCACACTGTGCGTGGTAACAGCCTGCAAAAGGAACAGGAAACTCCAACTGTATTGCACAAATTGTATTTTTGGACAGGCAGTGTGATTGTACTATAAATAGCCATGTAGCCTCATGGAGCACTTTCATCATGTGTTATTAGCGAGTCAGAGTGATATCTCAGAGAGGCTACATAGAGAACTGGACCTGCAGAACATCAAATATTATTTAAAGATCATTACACTTGTTAACAAAGAGTCCAGGTTTGAAACATTACATAAAAGACTTGGGTTATTTATGAGCTGCTTCACGATTCCTAATTCCGTCCATTTCCTCCGCACTGTCTCCCTGGTGTGTACTCCACATGCAGGTCAGTGGAATAGAAATGCACACATGCACGAGAGCGATCTCATCCAAAGTGGGTCACTCTCTCATAACACTCTTGGGGGCTGAGTTGTGGACGAGGAGTTCTTCCTTTGGCCACAATAATTCAGCGAACAGGTATTTAGGTGTTCTTTCTTCAGACTGATGCACTGATGTGTAACAACACTGGGTCAAAGCTCTGGAGGATTTTGGGCTTGTATGTCCTTCCGTTCATCTGTCTGTCCATCTGTTAATCTGTCGCTCTGTTTGTCTCTCTGAGCTTCATTTGCCGCCCAGTCGGGGACACAGAGTAGCCTATGATTATCTTTAAAAGCAGAGACACTGGAATGTTAATCCAGACGCTCGACTTTTTTCTCACTCAGGATTTTCCAGAACAACCCGGAGTTAACTGTTTGTATAGTTCACAATGAGCACATAGGACAACTTCGGTTTCTAGTTAAATGCCAGTAACAAGAAAGAGAATAACAGGAATGCAGGGATATTACACCCGAATCTATCAGCCGGCCCGTCTACATCTTCTCCGCACTGCAGGGAGGTTCCTGGAGTTGAGGAGTGTCTGATTTAAAACACCATCACAGAGGCGCACCAGTGAGTCATATTACAGTGTCGTAATATGAATACCTGGAAGTAAGCGTCGCCTTTAACAGGAATCTCATCGTCACTTTTACAAGGGGTCTGAAGACAAATTACAGACACAAAAAAACAGACAGGTTACGGAAACAGGGCCACACAGAACTGAGTCTTATGAGAGACCAAATGTCAGGTTATGAAATGTAATGACTGAACGCTTGAAGTAATGTTGAGAATTGAAAAGCGATAACAAAAACAAACAAAAACAATTTGAATTGCCTTGTTAAAATTTAAGAGAGGACCTTAAACAACATGAATTTGAACTTTCGACCGTATTAATATAGTTTTGCCATATTTAACTTTCTACATTAAGATTTCTGATTTTAAAAAAAAATGCACAATTTAGTATTTCAGCTCCTAAAATCACATTATCGAGGCCTCTCTTTACTTGGAGGTTCTTCTTGAATGTATGGTCTACAGGTCACCAGCTATGCACATATCATGCTAAAAGTTTGGTTTAAACAACACATACAACAAAGTACAAGTCAACTATAATAACAATACTACACTGTTCATTATGGAAGTGTCAACAATGGCTGAAACCTCTCGTACTGTACGGTAATTCCCACTATTTTGCCCAACCTCAAAAATACCAGTGAGTTACTTTGTTTCACTGGAAAACAAAATAATAAAGGCAATCTTCTAAGCAACATTTTACGCAGGAGCACGTGTTTCTAACTCGTTTATTAAGCTGGCTGATTGCCCTCTGATAATCACCAGGTGGACGTTTACAGGTTATTTATTTACCACCACGTCACTGCTTGTCACAGTGCAGTGTGAACACAACAGACAGGGATCTGTGGGCAGTAGTGACAGCTCAGAGCGTCTCCTGCCTCTGCATGTGTCACCGTCTGCGTCAAGAGAAGTCAGGGGAGCGGCGGAGAGGACTTACGTGAGGCGAGATGGTTCCGCTCCCATTCACTTCCGGCTTCGTTGGGCAGAAGCGCTCGTGTTAGCCTGATAACTATGATGATGAATAGCAACCACTGGCACACAGTAGCTAGGCATGATCACAATGAGGTTAAACGCTGAAAGTGGCTTTTATTTCCAGGCTTGTGTGCATTAAAATTGGCTGGTTTGATCTTAACACACTAACTCACCTGATTTTGAGCACAATCTCAATCTAGGTTTAATTAGAGCGTTAATCGCAAAAAAGCATTGTTACGCTTTAGTGAAGTGGACTATCATGTACCCGTCAATCCTCTAATAGCTTATATTCGACCTTTCCTTCGGAATTGCTAGCCATCCTGACAGTTGTGCGCATGCGTGGGAGACTGAGTAGGCTGCACTATCTTGCTGCGGGCTGTCGTGTCTCTGGGAGCTCCCAGCCAGTCCTCTCATGTTCGCACTGGTACTACTGTGAAGCTTTACATAAACAGAGGGACACACACAGCTGGCTGGACCGCGGACAAGAGCCACAACTTCGTGTCAGTTTCAGCCTTCGTTTGTTATTATGCTGCCTTTTACTTCTTGGTGAGTAACTACCGAAAAGGCAATGTAATATTGCGCCCACGGGGTTTCTGTTCGTATTTACTGTGGTTCACAAAGTGACCTTATCGTATTTCTGTTTATCACTTCGAGTTACGTTTATCTAGAATCACGCAGCCTATAATTCGGTGTAATGTGGGCAATTACCCGAGCGTGACTGTTAATTTCACTGTAAATGCTCTGTTTCGCGAAGCTCCAGGGAGCCTAAAATTAGTACTAATGTTTAAACAAAGTTCCCATCACAAAGATAAGGACTCTACTCGGCGGCTGGAGCAGCAGAGGAACTTCGCTGTGGTTTAAATGGGACTGTCGGTGTGTCTGTCTGTCACGGACAGAGAGAGAGGTGGGGGGTGTTGCCATTGTGGCTGACATGATCGCCGTGTGTCTCCTCCAGGGGTGAGGAGGTCAGCAGCCTAATGACTGTTGTTAGTCCGAACAGGAAACGACTCGTGCACTCCCCTCCAGTGAAAAACCTGCCATGACATCCGCGCGACATTCCTGGAGGGATGCAAAGTGTGTTTGAACGCAGTGGGGAAGTGATTGTGAAGTTGTTCTGCGTCATGGTAGTTTGTCCCCGATGCCGTCACTGTAAAAATGCCCTACAATCTATTCTTATCTACTGTAGTATATTAATACAGTACACACACACACACACACACGCGCTTCTTGTTTCACGTGAACGCGCACGTGGACTGTGTGCCTCTGCTGCTTTGAACCTTTAAATTATTGATGTGCTCTCAGTGGATACCCACATGGACACTAAGCTCTGTGCACACTGTCAGATAGTAAATGCAACACTGTCAGATGTAATGTATATGACATAACTGGGAGGAGAGCAAAAATACTACTGCTGCAATGCAGCATTAATTAGATCCTTTTATTTGAGAAATATTAAACACCATGTAGACAATTTCCAGCTGAGCTGAATCCTTCCCTATGCAGCAGAGGGCTGTACAGTGTAAACAGTGTGATGGCACAAGGATCTGTCTCTTGTTTCACCTCTTTTTTTCTGACGGATCCAGGAAGTTCCTCACTCAGAGTGCACACACGCCGTACACACAGATTGTGTGTTTACTTGCTACAGACAATCAGAAACCTTTTTTCTTGCAGCTCCAGCGCAAGTGTGGATAAGTGCATCGCAGTGGCAGAGAAGAGGGTGGTCAGTGGTTTATATCGTGTTTTACTCACTAGGAGGAATGTCACTCTTTGGCCCGTGCACTCTGTCTTTTAGAAAGCACACATGCTGTACTGTTTTCCGTGGCTCGAGTGAGGTTGAGCGTTCCCTACCCTCCTCTCTGGGATTTGAGGGGAGGTCAGTCTAAATCCTGGTCAGCTGCTTGTATTAATGTCACTTATTATTATTATTGAACCATGATGGATCTTGAGGTCAAACAGGTCTGATTTTGTTTGGAGCCAGAAAGAAGGGTAGAGGTTTTATGTGATTGTACTCCGTTTACAGACTTAAGACTTAGATGTGAACCTGAGTGATTTGATGGCTTTGGATCATTCTTACTGCAGTTTAAAAAATATCTTGACCAAGCCAATTGCTGAAACAATTATATTGTTTAGTTGATTTAGTTAGTTTAGAAAATTAACCAGCAAAAATTAGGATATTTGATTTTTAAAGTCATCGCTTGAAGAAAAAAATGAACTAAAATGCTCTGATTCCAGCTTCCCAAATGTGAATTTTTGATGTTTTCTTCAACTTTCATGGTATTAATATATTTTTTTTTCAATTCACCAGGTTGACACACAGAGACGTATATAACTTACTATGTTGGACTAGATTAATAACAACACAGCAACACCACTCTCGATTAGAACATTTTCTCTTCCACTCAGTAGCTTCAAACAGCCCTGCTAAGGGTTTGTTACCCTGAAATTACTCATGTTTGGATTTCTTTTCCATGTTCACATCCAAAAATAGCAGCCACTTGAACCAATACAACCCCCCCCGGTCCTCAGCAGGCAGCCATTGGACAGTCCGTTTCCACGTATTCTTCACAAAAAACTTGAGGAATCATTGGAATGTTAATTACTCTGTGGGGAAAAGAAAAAGAGCTGTTTTATTTTTTTTCCTAACGCTCTCAAGTGCTCAGCTGGCTGGGAGCAAAAGTAGGACTTCAGTTCATACTTGTGCTCTTATGAAGCATCAGTTTGCTGGATAATCACTATCAAGATGTAATTAGACAAACTTGTGCCCTGAAACCGGCTCGACCGGCAGAGCGACGGCTTCCTACAGGAAAGACCTCTCGTTCCTCCAGATGTCATTGTCAAAAGATGTTTACAATTACAAGGAAACGCATCATGGTTGTTAGAGAATTGTTAGCTCATTAATAAATCATTACATAATGCCTCATTTCATGTTCATGGGCTAGGAATGCTGCTGTGTGGACAAAGCCACACATTGCATATGTTTTCAGCCTCCTCCTGTGCTGAACTGTGCATTTATCGCCATGGTATGATAAGTATTTGAACCAGTTTTCCTTTTTTTGTGTGTGTGTTTACGCAGAATGTATGTCAACCACCACAGCCAAACAATGAGGGGCATCCTGAAGAGAAAGTTTACGGAGGTAGATGACTCCTCCTCCTCCTCCTCCTCCTCTCCTCCGTCCTCCCTCTCCTCCCCTGCCTCCTCAGAGTGGGAGTCCGATGGGGAGAGCAGCCCCTCTGACAACCAGGACTTCACACCTCACAGCCCGTCTTCACCCGCCAGTTTACCCAGTAAGTTCAAACCCACGGCCAAATGTGTCTTCCTCTCTTTCAAATAATGCAAGCCTCCTCTTTATCTGTCCGTTTTCCCATCAGTGTTTTTTAGGAGTGTCTTATCAGCCTGCAGCAGCACTGGCATGAAGACGCTAACCTTAGGGCGGTACTTGATATTGCACACTGAACGGCTCGCCTCTGGACTGTCTGTGTGGTTGGGTGGAGTGATGATTTGCCTGAGCAATAGAATGTTATGGAATCAATTTGAATAGGAAGGCCTCTTTAAACAAGTCCTATCTAATGGCCTTATTAAGATAACACAAAGCTGCAGAGAGGGCCACACAGTGACAAAGTATTCCTCATTTGTTGTTGTTGTTATACAGCCTAAAACCTTATGTGTAACAGCTTCAGGCTTGTTATTCTGAGCCCATTACCAAGTCACAATAGAGTCATGGTGCGAACAGTGCCCCAGTGTGGAGCTTTAGAGACACACAGAGCAGCTGAGATGAGCTTAGTCAGCTGGTCTCAGTTGTTTACTGAATGTAGGAGCAAGACTTCTGCTTTGGTTCTGTATGAAGGTTAGATCATTCTGTGAAACTGTCAAGCCAAACTTTAACCTGATTGATACTGAAGATCAAACCAGTAGAATAAGCCCATAGACTGTGTTCTGGTAAACCTTCAAAGAACAGCTGTCAAACCCCGGTTTACTTCACTGCTCTTTGTACTGTTGTTGTGTCCACTGTTGCCATGGACCTATTACTTGGTATTTCCTGTCCACATGTACGTTAAACTTCTGACCCAAGTGACTGCAGTGAAGCACCTGTAGTGTGTCACCTAGTGGCCACTCAGAGAGCTGCAAAAGACAAAGCAGACAAAGAGTTCTGGGCCTGTACTTATAGGGTTTCCAGGCCTGTGTTTTATTACTCATAGAACCGTTACATTTAGTGCGCCAGAAAAAGATTTAGTGTCTCCCCAGCACATAGTATGTCAAATGCAGTGTGTCAAAAATACCAGGATGTTGTACTGCATCTGGTCGCATTTTGCAGTATGCAAGCCAGCACGCCTGTCTGGCTTTTCTGACCCAGAATCCTCAGTGCAGCAGAAGATATATCACAGTAACGGAGCTGCTGACAGACTGCGCAGACTGATGAGTCATCAGTATTTATTAAAGCTAAAAAGAAAAAGTGTGCGATTTGGAACAAAGCATAGGAAAACTTTAAGTTTAATTAAGAATAAATAACTCCCACAGTACCTCAAAGTAGGACTCGAGACTATGGATTAATTTATGCTTCCTGCATTGACATTCAGCTGGGCGATCGACTTTTGCCAGGAGAGAGCGTGGCGTCACTCTTTTACAATATTTAGCGAGTTAAGATTACCATGACCTATTGCAGTTTTTCTGGTTGTTGTGGTTTGGTGTATAAGACAGTGGCAGCGCATCATCGTTGTTTATTCGTCGTTTGGATAAATTTAAGCCAGCTACCCATTTTCCTTCATCACACGGAAAGATCTTGACACATTTTACACGAATGACACAAATGACCAAAAAGTACAAGTTCAATTACTCTAGGACACTTGATAAATATGGCATTAGAACTGGACTGCTCTCACAGACATGCCCATGTGCTCACAGTACATTGTTAAGGTCCTACCTGTCATTGTAGAATATGGTCACTGTAAAACTGGAGCTCATAGCTGTTCTCGTTGTGTCTTTCTCTAACGCAACCAGTTTGCTCCATCCTGAAGAGGCCCAAGCTTGCAGGCACTCAGAGCACCGTGCGCTTTGACCAGGTGACGGTGTTCGGTTTCCCACGCTGCCAAGGCTTCACCAGTGTGCCCAGCCATGGAGGCGCCACCCTGGGCATGACCCGGAGGCACAGCACCCTCCAAAGCTACACGGTGGCAGAGCACGCTTTGCAGCGACAGCACAGGCGCAGGGAGAGGCTCATAGAGAGACTGAGACAGGAGAGGCTCGAGGCGCTCAAACACAAAGTGAGTGCACTTCATTTCTAGATTAGTCCGCATTGCTCTATACATTGCAGTCATTTTACCTTATCTGTTGTGTCGATTCCAGTTGATCACCAGCGGGGCCATTGACCAGAGAGAAGCAGACCGGCTCACCGTGGATCAGATCCCAGGTGGAGACACTGACGTCCACATCAGTGATGCCGAGCTGGAGGATGGATGTTTCCTTCAGCCGTACTCCTCAAGGCAGCGGCAGGCTCTCCTGCAGGCAGCAGGGGTGAAGCGCATAGACCGGGAGGAGAAGAGGCAGCTTCACGCCCTACGTCTGTCCAGGGCGGCCTGTGGATGTGACTGCCAAGGTTTTTGTGAGCCAGAGACCTGCGCATGCAGTCTGGCAGGCATCAAGTGTCAGGTAGGACACTTATACTAAGAACTACTTTATTGGAATCTTGCAAATAACCTTCGTGCATCAGTGGCAATCATTTTTTAGAGATCATCAATAATATTAGCTAGATTAGAAAATAACAAAAAGTGTGAGCATTATCACAGTTGACAATCCGCGGCCATCTTGTCTGCAGTCCGAAATCGAGCTTCACTGGTATCAGTGCTCTGTATAGTTCCCACAGCACTGATTTTGACTTTTTTTCTGTCTTTTACACACAGGTGGACCGCTTAAACTTCCCATGTGGTTGCAGTAAGGACGGCTGTGGAAACACTCAGGGGCGCATTGAGTTCAACTCGAGACGCGTGCAGACTCATTACATCCACACTGCCATGAGACTCGACCTGGAGAGGCGACTGCAAAATGAAACACTGAGCCAAGAGGACCAATCAGGACTTCCAGAGGACCTTCAAGAGTACGTGGACCAGGATGAGGCCGACACAGTGCAGAGCATACAAGACAAGAGCTGCCCCTTTGGGTTCACAATGGAGGAGGACGGTCTTCCTCTCACCATGCCCGCCACACCTGCCTTTCACTTCACGCCAGAGCGGCTGGTAGTGGAGGACAACAGCTGCAGCAGCGACATGACCGAGTCCTCTTGTTCCTCCTCGGACTCTGACACAGGAGGATGCCTTAACGCGAGTCAGAGTCTTCCCGAGGTTGATGGAGGTTTGTCACGTGCCCTCAACATCTGTGACAATGATAGCTACTCAGCGTGCGGCCAGCTGGGGCACACAGGAGAACCACTGATGCAGCACAGCAACAGCACACCTACTGACAGTATGGGACCACTGACAACCAACACATTCACAGACAATATGAGCAGGACGTCACTGACTGATTACCTCGATGAGAACGCAAACCAAGCCAGAGACTTGTTTGATGATGACTCTCTTGAGGGATTCCCCAAAACCCCCTCCCCCACCGTGGACTACTCCTCAGGCAGGTACATGGACCTGAGTCTCTCCTCGGACTCCGACCTTGAGTTCTTCGACAGCGACTACACCTCTGGACCTCTGCACAGCTCTTTCAAACTACACAGACCCTCGGACAGCTTTTTCCACATGCAGCTGTTCAGCTCTGTTGATCTGCCACAGTACGAGTCGAGCACCTACCTCCTGGAGTCTCTGATCGGCCTGACTGAATCGAGCCCAGAGCAGGGTTACGCAGTCAACGATATTCAACTTTTATAGCTGATTTAAGGCAATCTTGGACATAACAATAAACTGTATAAGATAATTTAATGTATAAAGCACTGCTTTTATGTATTTCTAAGACTATTTCAATGTACAAAGAATGATTGGTAAAATATTTTTTCTTAGCTGTATATTTTTCTATTGTCTCAAAATAATTTTGCCTTTGTTTCAGAGAAACTACACTTGAGTAATTAATATATGTCTTTTTTTGTATTTCCTGAACCTATACAATGATCTCTGACATGTTATTTAATGTCTTATACCATGGCCACCAAGAGTATTTGGATTGGTTGGAGGACACATAGTTTCATTGCTCTTTGCAAGATAAAACTAATGTCTGGAAAATCGTGTTGGTCATTTTTATTTTAAAGGTCACAAATTTCCTATTTTAAATCTGGCCATGGTATAAGCAGGATAATCCACTTTGACACATGCAGTAATGGAAAAAATAACATTTTCAACCTCTGGGTTGTTTTATTTGTATTTTTTTTAACTGCCCAGTTAATCATGGATTATCCTGTATAGGTCTATAAGTAAAAATATGGTTAGAATATTTCTGTAAAATAAACATTTTTATTTATTTATTCACTAGTTTCAAATGAATTTATTCATGGGAGATACATTTCAGTGTATTGTCTTGTCTTAATATCACGGAATGTGATTTGTGATTCTTATAGTGCAGGGCCAAGAAGAGGACATATTTACATTTATTTTTCTGTTGGCATCTGTTATCATGCACAAAAATTATTTTAACAGTGAGCCGGCATGCATATAAGGATTTAACTAAGTATATATATATCTATCTATCTATCTATATATCTATATATATATCTATATATATATATCTATATATATATATATCTATATATCTATATATCTATATATATATATATCTATATATCTATATATATATCTATCTATATATATATATATATATATATATATATATATATATATATATATATATATATATATATATATATATAAAATGGCACCCCAAGTACTTTACTTATACATGTTTTGGGCAAATATCTTAATTTTTAAACAACTACATTTATTTGACAACTTTAGCTACTAGTTAATTTACAGATTACATGCTGCAAGTAATGCATGTTTTAAATAATGTATTTTATATGGAAATAGATTTTAAAAAGATGGATTCTGATACCTGAAAAAATACTGAAACCCTGATCAAAAACTACATGAAACATACATACAAACGTATGTATGTATGAAACATATGTACAAACTTACATACATGAAAATACATTTGTAATTTACTTACTTACTCAGTTTTTTTTTTATTTCTAACATTGCACAGAATATTATGATACTCTGTCTTGATTGATTTAATTGATTAACAAACCTAAAATCAGTATAAATATTTTTAAATTATTCATGAGCAGAGATGAAGCCGCTTCACCAGCGTGTGTATGTGCGCATGCGTGTTTGCGTTCGATACCAGCGGTGCTCGATAGTTTTGGACTGCAGACAAGATGGCTGCGGACTGTCAACCGTAATAAATTTCACACTCTTGGTATTTTCTAATAATATTAGCTAATATTTGAAAGGTCCTTGCAGAAATGGGTTTATCACAGAGTGCAGAAGTGGCCGAAGGAGGAACCTATGGATACCATGTGCACGGCGTAAGAATTATTCAGCTTTTTTTTTGTATTTGGAACAGCGTGTACTGCAGCTTATGATGAGATGTTACTATATGCTAACACAGACAGCTAGCTAAGTAGTTGATGCAAACCCACCGGCGGTAAAAGCTGATGAGGTGGCACTGTTTACTTTTTTATTCAAAGGTGACACAATGCGAGGGGAACTTTATTTGTTCATTTAAAAAATAACGCGTGAATTCAAGCTTGTAACTTTTCGCAAACAAAACTTACAACAGTCCTGAATCCACTGAGCTATTTATTATTATTATTATTATTATTATTATTATTATTATTATTATTATTATTATTATTGTTATTTAACAAAGTTAGAATACAAGATGAGCGCCGGTAGCAGTTAATGTAAAGGTGTTCAGCATGCGGACAGATTAAAGAGAAGAAAACAGAAATAGATGAATCACCTGACTCCAACATTTTCACGGTGTTGCAACAAATAGAATGACTGTACATTAAATTGTATTAGAGCAGAAATTATTAATCGATTAACTGATTTATCGATCGAGAGAGTTCAAGGAAAACGGCCTGAGACATTTTAGGTTTAAGATTCTCAAATGGGAAGATTTGTTTAATGTATTAATATGATTGTAACTGAATATATATATATATATATATATATATATATATATATATATATATATATATATATATATATATGTATATATTACTGTTGCTAACTATAGAAGAATTATTTTTTTAAAGGTTGTTTGGTTCTATCAACTATTAACTGAATAATCGTTAATCTGTAATGATAACAATAACCCATAGTTGAAGCTGATTAATGTCGTGATGCCACTAACTAAGGATGAAGCTTCACAAGTATTAGAAATACTGGTGTTGTTTTTGGCAGGTGCAGCCGAGTTCCCCTGCGGAAGAGGCCGGACTGCAGCCCTTCTTTGACTTTATTCTGTCTCTGGACAACAAAAGACTAGTAAGTTCAATGGTTGGCTATTATAAGTAGTGTTAGAGAGTACAGATACCCGCAGTTTTGACTCCTTTCATTGATGTTCACCAGAATGAGGAGAATGAGCTGCTCAAGGAGCTTCTGAAAGCCAACATGGAGAGGGCGGTGAAGATGGAGGTGTACAGCACGAAAACCACCCGAGTTCGTGAGCTGGAGGTGGTTCCCAGTAACATGTGGGGAGGACAGGGCCTGCTCGGTGCCAGTGTTCGCTTCTGCAGCTACCAAGGAGCCAATGAGAATGTCTGGCATGTTCTGGTGAGCTTCTTCATCAGTAACAAGGAAACCAAAGCAGATAACCTAACTCTGATTTGAACTTCTCCTTACCCCACTACATTTACTTTTCGTTTACTAACAATTCAATTCCTGTAGGATGTGGAAGCCAGTTCACCTGCTGCGCTGGCAGGGCTTCAGCCACACAGTGACTACATTGTTGGAGCAGATCAAGTGCTGCAAGATGTAAGATGCTTTATTGTCAGCGTTTGGCTTCCTGTCTTTGAATTAGAAGTATTTTTGGAAGATGAGTTGTAGTTACAGTCCGAGTTATTTATTTTCTAGTCAGAAGACTTCTTCTCGCTGATTGAGGCCCATGAAGGGAAGCCCCTGAAGCTGCTGGTGTACAACACACAAACAGACGCCTGCAGGGAGGTGGTGGTCACACCAAATGGAGCGTGGGGTGGAGAGGGCAGGTATGTGACAATACACAAAGTATTCAGGGTGACTTACTGGAGAAAACCTCTGCTTTTCACCCTTAGTATGTTAATTGTTTTGCCTTTGGGCTGTTCGGGCTATTCAAGATAACATTCACTCCTTTCCATTTCAACGAAAACCAAAACAGTTTGTCCATAATGCCGGTGTTTGGTGTCACTGGAGATAAATGCTAAACAAAGACAAAGGTGCATACAGATCAATTCTCTTCTGGTCTGTTTTCTGTTGTTTGATTTATTCAGATAGATCAACCATTGAAGTAATTTACAATGAAGCCTTTTTACATTACACAGTATACATTTATGTTTTTAAAAGAACAAATGGTTTAATAAGTGGTCTCAAAGCATTCCCAAAATGTTTGCTCGTAGTTTGGGTTGTGGCATTGGTTACGGCTACTTGCACCGGATCCCAGCACTTCCTGAAGCATCGACGGCAAAGCCTCCCACCCCTGTTCCTGAGGAGGAACTGTCTCCAGAGCTGCCAACGCACGGATTCACAGAGGTAAACCTGAATCCACTTTACTACAACAGCTGCAACTGATGATTAATTTCACTTTTAATTAACTAGTTCTTTCAGCATTATCATTTGTCTGTGTTGCTGCTATTGTAGCTATTTACTTACTTAGTGTACTGTGACATCAGATCAAATTATTGGTAGTAGCAGCTGTTTTCCCGTTTGTTTTCCAGGCACCTTTGATGGCACCTTCAAGCCAAAGTGAAGATGTGTTGGACCTGGAGCAGGTCGCCCTGCAGGAAGCTCCTCTACCTCCACCTATCCAGAGAGTCATGGACCCAGGTCAGTTCAAATACCCATACGGCTTTAGAGGACGTTGATATGCTACATCTGTGTCTCTGTGGTGGGGATGGACATCACTAGTCTATCAATATCATCATTTGAGACTCTGTATCAATATCAAGGTATTTGGTCAAATATATTGTGATTGTTGATTTTGTCACCCAGTTATTGTATTTCTGAAGTGCCTTAGAGGAGATTTCTAAGTAGTGAGATATTTGTGATTGGTTTATCGCAATATTGACTAAAAATATGGCTTCTTTATTTGGAGACCATACTGCTCTGCCCTGCCCTTTTGCATCTCACTGTATATATAAAAGTCTTCCTCTCCTGTGTTTGCTCCTCAAGGTTTCTCAGACTCTGAAGTGGCGGTGATGACCCCTGACACTGCAGATTTGGTGGACAGACTCGAACTGTCCATGTCGTCCATCGACATGACCAACACCGCACTGGCTATGCATGAGGAGAAGGAAGGTGAAATCTCCGGTGTTGGTAAGTAGGACGGACCAGCAGCAGTTCCTAACAGATACTTGCCACATTTTTTTGGAAAGAACATGACTATGCTTGTATTTCCTGTCGTACAGAGGAGCTCGAGGACAGTGTGCTGCTGTCATCGTCAACAGAAAACCAGACTGACCCACAAGAGCTGAGCTCTCAGGCGGCCATTGACCTCACTTCAGCTCTGGCTTCCAATGACACTTTGTCAGATTCAGGCATCCCACCAGCTGAACCATCTCACCTGCTCACAGAGTCTACAGATGAACCCGTCTCTCTCTGTGAGTCTATCAACAGCCCAACCCCACCTATGGGTGCACTGTCTCCCCTTGTAGAGTCCTCCGAGCCTCCTGCTGAACCCTCTGTTCCTGCGGAGGACCCTCCCTCCCCATCTCCCGTCGATCTCCTCCAATCCTCTGCTGTGAATGAGGTGACGGTGGACGATTCACCAGCGCCAGACGTCGAGGATGAAACAGCGCCAGTGGAGGAGTCAGACGAGCTTCTAGATGTGGCTGATGCTCATCACTGCAGCCATGAGAGTGATGAGGAGGAACCAGAAGAGACGCCTCTTGAGTAAGCTTGAATCAGGCCATAGAAATGCAAAGTGAAGTTGACAATCACTGGGGCTTTTGAAAAGAATATAGTTGATAGGGAATACACGCTGTCTGATTAGCTACACTACAGAAACCAGCTAAAGCATTAGCATATAAGTAAGAAAACACTTTAAGGTACAGTCTGTAGGAACAGCCAATTTGTTTTATGTGTCAGTTTAAAGTTACTGCTCATTTGTACGCCAAGAAGGTTTTAATGTGATGCTTCTGTGCTTGGTGCAAAATTAGATCTTACGGGTGACGAGACTTTGGAACACAAAAGTGAATACTTGAACACTTCCAAAGATAAACACATGCATTTACTACAGGAAAGCACAGCTGCACCTTAATATCCAGAAACACTATCAGATTTTTTTAAGCTGCCAGACTGTTGGCAGCAAATAATGGTTCACACAATACAGCTTTTAAAAATAGAGGACTTTTACTGTAGTACATGACCCGTGTATTGGATTTTTAAGTGTTTTTAATGTTATGAGGGAACTATTTGTCGACATGTGCTGTGTGAAACCAGTCAGTACAAGTTTTTACATCAGTTTTGAAAAGGTCAGTATGTTTTAAACGTGCACTATGTAGTTTTGGGAAAGACACTTCAATCAGAAGAGAAGGACCTTCATCGACTGATTTTA
This sequence comes from Acanthopagrus latus, assembly GCF_904848185.1. Lineage (NCBI taxonomy): Eukaryota > Metazoa > Chordata > Actinopteri > Spariformes > Sparidae > Acanthopagrus > Acanthopagrus latus. The sequence continues at coordinate 6,608,853 of NC_051059.1, forward strand.
TTTTATACCTAAACTGAACACCTTTCAGGGTTCTCCCCAGGAATTGTTAGTGTAGTGGCACACCATCAACCAGGGGACGGACGGCTTTTTTTTTTACGAGAAGACCGCGGCAGCCCACAAACACCTGCTATAAAGCTAACATTGAAAGTGACTATAGTGGCGCTGAGCTAGCAGTATAGCGGCGCAGCGCTGTTGTTCCACCGTCTGGGGAGAACCTGCCTTTAAATGTAACACAATTTTATCCAGTTTTACTTTGTTTACATTTGGCAGACCCTAACACTTTTCTCACTTCAACAGTGTTGAGAACAGCTTGTTTATTCAGTTAAGGAAAAAGAAATTTGTATTGTTACCTCATTAATATTGTCAATACTAAAATCCTGAGTCTGAATTTATTCTTTTTACTACTCAGTGCCCCTTTAAACACTATGTATTCAGCCATACAGTTTGTGATCTTTTTGAAAAGAGTTTTACTGCCTGTATTTTTAGATTTATGTCCCTATGTCTCCTTCAACTCTTATTTTGTAATTTTGGTGATCTATGCAACAGTAGACGAGCACTGTGTACACCCAGTAGATGACAGACCTTTCATATAGAGTATGGAAGAAGTCTGACAACAGTGATGCTGCTGTTGAGTTAATTGTTTTCTGTTTTTTCTAGGGGGCTTCTTAATGTTTTTCACAGTCAAAGTGGGTGCTAGTATGTAAAATAAGGAAAAGTATTTTTGCAGATATTTTATCAAGTAATCATATGTTTTATTAGGAATGAGTGGAGAGTCTTTTGATGAATGTGAAACGGGCGAATCTTTCGATGGTTAAACAATCATATCACTTGACTAAAAAAAAAAAAAAAAAAAAAAAGTTGTCCCTTGTTTTTCTTATTTCACACTCATCAGCTGAACACATTACAACTCAACAAACATCCACTTGTAATCCTCATATCTGTAATTGTTAAACCATTCCAATTTATTTCTTCCAATGCCTAAAATATACATATTTCACAAATTATTACAACAAGGGATATTGCAGTGTTATGGCCCAATTTTGGTACCCATTGTGTTTTTTGGCCAATTAGAGCTCACTCGATGCATCCTCACTATGGCGTTAAACACACATCATGGCAAAAAGTAACGGCAGAAAATTTACAATGAGAGGATCTGTTGTTCTGCTTGGTGACACCAAGAGAGAAATGGGTATTACCATTTATTTCACTTTGGTGAATTTCCCACAGTGGTTGAATATTTATATGTTCTCTTGGATGAGATTCCCCTTCAAGTTATATTCATGTTTCATTGAACTCCTATAGAATCTAAAATGAAATATACATTTGGAACAGCCCTCACTGTCATCAAAGTCACTGCTCATGACCCAAGCACAGAGCGAGTAAGCACAAGTTATTGTTAAAGATACATACCTTATAATATATAATTTCCCGATTGCTAAGATGACTTGGACGACTACTAACATTCTTAAACTGCAGATTCTGGCTTGTAGTGAATACAACAGATGCAATTTTTAACATCCAAGTCAAATTACCTTCATGATCATGAATGTGTGCTCTAGGGATTTGGAAAATATAACAGTTTGTTTTCAGTAAGCTGTACAACAACACAATAAAACTGCTGCAAAACCAAAAGTCACTTAAATCAAAAAATGTTGTACATGTATTTACAAAAACAAATGAACATTCAGTCCATTGAGAACAGCACAGCTAAACAGAAATGACAAAGACAAGTGCTTCTGTCAATGAGGTTCAAGCTCTGCAGTAATTAGATGTCTAAGCCGAGGTTAAGTTCAAGTTAAGATGACGACAGAACAGAGGAGGACTGTGACGCTACCCAGAGACCAAGTGTACTCCTAAACTGGTGATACAGCTGAGACAGGTGTGGAGTGTTTGTAGAACAAGGACAGTTTCTGGAATGTACTAGAACAAACAAACAGTCTACTACATCCATGTGCACACACACACACTCTTGGACACAAACATGTACTGTAACTTCAGTCGCTTCAAAATAAAGATGCCAATCTGAAGGAAAGAATAAACATAGCAGTCAAAGAAAAGAAGAAAAAAAAAAAACGAAGATATTGGTGAGCGCTGGAGAAAACAGTCCATTCTCTTGATTCTTGTCAAACTGTAAGAAAGAAAAAAGAAAGAGAAAAGAAACACTACGGACCACTCTTTTCCCAGGTGTCTCTTGGCTGCTCCGGCCTGTTCTGGTCAGTTCCCTATGATACACTGTGAGTCACGTCCTCACAAATTTTACTGGATTCTCATTGATGCTGCAACTCTGGACCTCACAATGGGGTTTTCGGGTACTACATGTCAGAGGTGGGTGGTGATTGGCAAATGACGAAAGGTCCCGTTTTAAAAATTGTGACTTTCACGTGGACTTCTGCCTATAGTGAAGCGTCAAGTCCCCTCCGCTCTTCCAGATAAAATGTTTAACTGTTCGCAGGTCCATGTTGGGATCTAGAACCTGGTCAGAAGATAAAAGAGTAAAAGATTAATTCAATGAACAATGACCGAGAATGAACAAGCTTTACTCAAAGTGTACAAACAAAGACAGCATGCGCACCTGGTCTTGACACATTAGTTCGATCTTCTCCTCAGCCAGCATCGCCATGTCCTCCTCCTTCTCCTGCTCCCCAGGCTTATCGTTGGCTGACGAGCTGGTGGTCTGAGACTCGTTGTCTAGGTTGATGATCTTCTCGTAGACGTGCTCCATCACCTTCCTCACCTGGAGCATGTCACTGGCCGAGAGGCGGTCCCTGCAGAACACACGGCAGGTAAAATCAGCTCTCAATAGGCAGGCAGCAACACAGATCAGCAGCATCACATAATCAAAGGAAATACAATGAAGAGTACACATGAAACTCACTTCTTGAGAGTTTTTGCACCGGAAGAAGAATGGGGCTGGAGGTAGAATGGGATTTTGTTGAACTTGGGCATATTTTTCTGGAATAAAAGGGGAAAGATAAAACATGTGAATCAAAAAATAATAATAATGGGAGGATCAAACCATGACTGCACATGATGTATCACAGACATGCAAAATAATTTTTAAAAAATACAGTGAAATTGTCCTTTAAATCTTAACTCTGAGTTTATGTAGGAAAAAAGCACAGGTGCAATTGATAAATAATAATAATAATAATAATAATAATAATAATAATAATTCTGATAAGGGAAGCTCTGGTTTCAGGGTTGTGGTATTATTCATGCTGGCCCACTTAGATAGATCTTAACCATCATTGATGTTCTTAGTGACAACTGTGCTTTACCTACTATGACTATGAAGCCAAAATGTCTGCCGGTACAAGGTCTAATAAAGTACTTAAGAAGTACCTGTATTGTGTTCTTACACTGAAAAAGCACCTTTTACCCCCCAAAAAGTCCCTGCTCCAGAAGTACAGAAACCTTGTGGGTGGGGTTTGCAGTCGAGTACTTGCAGCACTGTATTTCCACAAACATTTTTAAAAATCTGCAGCCACAAGCCAGTTGGTTTTTGTTGATTGTGCTTTGATACATCAACATGGAATTAACAGATTAAAGCACATGGCAGATGGGCTGACAGTCATCATTGTTAATCTTCGCAAAACAGTGACGTGTAAAAACAGCCGTCACTTATTCATGTATCAGCTGATTAATTTGTCTCATTTTCGCAGGTCTTAAGAAGGCAGTGGAAATGCCGCCATGGGAATAAGTAATCTTAAATTCATTGAAAAGTAATTCCTGGGCCCAAAAATCTGGGTGTTTTAGGTATATTAATTACAGAGGCTCAGCTGACTCAATAATAAATATCATCTTTATCAACAGGAAAGAGCAGACTGATGCTTAGCAACAGAAGCATTCATGATTTCCTATGTTAAGGTACAAGATGGCAAACTGATAGTTTGGTAAAAGTCAGTGAGAATGGGTTCAAAACCACCAATGTCACATTGACAAAAATGTATTTTGTTTGCTTCTCCAAGTAAAAAAAGCTTAAATATACGCAAGTAACAAATGTAGGTTATCACAAACACTCACATGATCTTCCAAATTGGAAATTTTAGTTTATTTCAGATGTGGTCAATTTGACTACATCTTAATTGATTATTGTAAAATTAAGATGGAATTGTACTCACATCTACAGTTATATCAATAACCCACTGTGGGACTGTCTCATTCAGCAGCATGGACTCAGTCTCTCCACCTGAATCTCTACATAGCAACCTGCAACACAAAACACAGGAGCAATTCAGAGATGCAATAAATCATTCAACCAATAACATGCGTGTTTTTTACACTCATAAATTAAATTACTAGGCTCACCACAGCACTCTCAATTTATATTTAACCTGCAATGATATGGCTGTCAGTGAATCATTACCTAAATAGAGTTCTGCCTCCTGCTTCCCCAAAGATGACTGGCGTGTGTGGTGGCACTTGGAAATATCCATTTCCCTTCTGGACCCTGTTCTCCTGCTCTCCGTTCACTGAGGGCACAAGAACACAATCGTAATTGTAAGACTGAAACACAATGAATGGCGCTTTACACACCCAGCACTCATCTACAACAGCAGGAAATGATGTCAAGTGGAGCGATGGATACAAACATTGAAGTTCCCAGAGCATTACTGTAGAGGTTTGCTTGATTTAGTTTCTTAAAAGCCTTGCGAAGCCAGACCTATCTCCCCAGCATTGTGTCAGTGCTGGAGAAAAGTCTGGGTACATCAATTAGCAGCTCTTGACCCCAGATGCGATGATGCCCTTTCAAAATAGTGTCAGGGAACACTAATAGGTAAGTGTTTCGGTTAGCGGATAGCGGAAGAATGGTGGGAACAGGCACCCAATGACAGGATCTATCCCAACAGTCTTGACTGGTAAATCAGACAAGTTTCATAAGGACATAGCAGTAGCTGGTTCTTACCATGGTTCACCTCGTTCTCTTCCTCGTCCATGGGGTTGATGCGAGTTCTGGGCCAGAACTCCAGCAGAGCCTGGAGCAGCAGTCCACCCAGGTTTACTGCAGAGATGAAGTTAGCAAGTTAGCAGTTGTGAAAGATAGTCTTTTTTTTTCTTTAATATGAAATGGGTCAGATATCTTACACTTTGGGTCGGACCCATCAGAGCTTGAAAACCCAGCATCCTTTGCAGACACCCAGGCAGCAAAGCAGTCACTCTCATCCAATGTGATGGTGAGCATCTATTCAAAAAGAGAAGAAGAATGATGAGACTACTAACCAACTGCCAGCAGCTGATGGATGAGAAGTTCTTGTGTTTTCAGGTTTGGACTCACCCCAGTTTTCAGATCTACAGAGAACCAGTTTGGCACATAAACCATCTTGAAGCGCTTTTTAATCTCTTCGTCAAACTCCACTTTCCCCAAGTCTTCACCCTTGCAAGCCTGAAGGTTAGAGGTGGGTAAAACTAAAATCAATTCATCAATGCATTGCAATATATTTTTTCCCAATTTAATATCGGTTCAGAAAATCCTCTGAATTGATTCAGGCAAGCAGCGGCCCCCAAACACCCAGTGTCCCTTGCCAGACGCCGCTCGGTCCCCGCCACCTGCAGCTAGAAGCACCTCGCCCGCAACCTCACTTGAGGGTCGGAGGGTGATGCGCCGTGTCTGATGCACCGCTCTTTTGGAGACTATAAACTCCCAGCGCTGCCGGTCTCACCCTGGCTGCTGCATCATGCACCCGCATTCAGTGAGAACAGAGTTCCCCACCTTCTTAAACATTAAACTTTCTCAAGTTCAACGACCCAGCACAGCATCGTTTGAGACACAGATCAAAGTCGATTACTGCACACAACACTGAGACTCTCATAGACAACAACTTCCAGCAACAGAACAAATCATGAACTTGTTCATTCAGTTATTCATTCATTCTAAAATGGAGATGTGAAAGTGAGGTTTATAGGGAAACAATGATGTCATTTTCCACAGCAAACCCTGATTAAGTATAACACTGATGATCCTCATCTGTATTTGCTGTGGTGTGACTTGTTAGAGCATCATTCTGACTAAAAGAATCAACATGGCTTTACAAAAAATGGCAGATGCAATCTCACTGTAACATACCTAAAAATAAATACAATTCTGGGTTTACCTTCAAGACGTCCCAAAAAGCCACATTGTTGTTGGTGTCTTTGGTGAGTATGTGTCTTTTGTCATTCAGAATGTGGCACTGGATGATACTGGCTCCTCCTGCAAACACAACACAGAATTATGTTTTATAAAATGCCATAGAAGATGAAGCAGAAGATTGGGTTGTTTTAGATAAATTTAAACGTTTACCCTTGATGACTTGCTCTGGCTGAGTGCACAGTGGTGTCAGAGGGGTCGTGCAGTCATTGTCATACTCCCCTGATGATCTGAAGTTGTGCATTCCCTTTAGAGACTGCACACACAGGAAATAATAATCATTGCAGATTATGCTGGATTTTAAAAATCATGTTATCACTCTTCCTTTCAGCAACAGCTGTGATTAATGTAATGCAATTATCTCTTGTGTATCACCCACACTATCACAAAGCTGCTTTAATTTCTTAGACAAATTACAGGAGGATTACAGCTGAATAGCATTAGGCGTGGCCACTCGCACAAGTCTCCATCTACACTGTTTCCCGGACTCATCATGTTGACAGTCGAGCGGTGATCTCAGAGGTGTCACGCATGCTTACCCATTTATTAACGGATGACTTGGTGGTGGAGACCCAGATTGCTGGAGGTGGGTCAGCAGATCTGTCCAGTTCCATCTGAGCAAAAGAGAAAGATGGCAAAAGTTTGAATGAATGCACATGTTTTGCTATAAGCACCAAAATCACTGAAGAGTACTGGGTCATTATTTAAAAGTTTTTTTTGTTTGTTTGTTTTTTTTAAGAAATACAATAAAGTACAACTTTTATTATAATAAGCACCATCACTGCTCAAAGGAAACAAAACAAAAGACTCATGCATGTGAAATTAAAAAATGACTTAACTCTTAAATAACTTAAATAAGTACACCCAGTATTGACATCTACACCATAAAGTGACAACACTTAGAATCAATAGTCAATGTACAGACAACAAAACATGGAGAAATTGTTCTTTTTAAACTTGTTCATTATATTAGCTTCTTACTTTGAGCACCGGAGCCTTCTCCTCACAGATGAGAACACGGATGTCTGGGTTACGCAGGTCAGTGCAGTAGATCTTCTTGTCTCTCCCTCCAGAATAGACGTGTGTGAAGGCCTCATTGACCTGCAGGGCCCAAACCCCTTCATCGTGCACCCGGTAGGTGGCAATACACCTCTGCTGGCCGAGTGACCACAGGCGGATGGTCCCGTCTGAACTGCCTGACAGACACTGGAGAAGGACAGCAAGTTCAGATTTGTAAATTCCTGTTTAGCAGTGGCCACTGCAGTATATTTGAGATTTGTAATCTCACCTGAGTGCCATCTCGATTCAGCAGCAATGACTTGACATTGTCTGTGTGACCCTTTAGCTTCATCAGTTTTGCACATGTCCGAGGATCCCACACTCGCAGAACCTGAAGAAGTCATAAAAAAGGGAGGACATGTAAATGGGCAGATCTGTAATAAATTCAAATGCACACTAATACAAGGATTACAGGGACTAAACAAGGCATGGTAATACTTTAAGCAAAGCATTTATATGGTTTTAAAAGGGACTGAACACCTCTTGTAACCCCAGTTAACATGACTTGTTATGTCATCTAATTATTGTTCTCACAGCATCCAGGAACTTATGAAAATCTCAGAGAGGAGGGGAAAAAGGAGAAAACTTGTGGAACTGGGTATCATTTGAAAAAGGTGCGATACCGGTACCGACACTAATACCCTGACTTAAATACAAGTTCTTGAGTGTTTCTTTTTCAATACCAGTTTTATGAATTTTTTTTTAACGAGAGATTACATCACACAAGGAGTGGTGAGCCCCCATCTCTGGGCGTTACCCATTTCCTGAAGCCAATCACCAGCATTGTTAGATCTTGGCACAGCAGGAACACAGGCTTATTGGCTTGCTCACACTGATGAGATGAACTCATTTGAAAGATACTGAAATTGGGAATCAAATGACAAGACATTTTTAGATATTCAATAATATTGAGGCAATTTAGTTGGTGTCATTAAAGGATTAAAGTCACATACCCAACCTTAACGACTTGTATGTGTCATTTTCTCACTTTGGCGAATCTAAGGAGCACTTTGCCATGCCAAATTCTTCCCAAAACTGGCAATAACACTGGCTTCATCTCATTATAATCCGTAATATTTGGCTCTTCATATCCTGCAATACTGCAGTAAAGAAGACCCATCAATATGCCATTTTTGCTTTTATACACTAAACCTAACAACCTTTTTTGTACAGACGTCCATTCGTCCTTGTTAGTACCTCCACAGTCGGCTTAAAGTGATCGGATTTTTAAGATGCATGTATACACCTTAATCTGACTAAAATCGGACCGGGTCGAATTTCTCACAGTCGGATTAAAACGCCTAGATTATTCAATTGATAGTCGCATTACTCGAGCATGCATATGTTCCATCAAATTGGATTCAGATTTTGTGTTTGTTTTTGTGTGCCGTGAGCCAGAAATAGAGGGATGGCGAAATAACTGCAAGCAAGAGCACCATTGTGCATCTAGTTTGAGTATATATCATGTACAACATATACGAAATGTACAAAGATGTAGCTTCATCTCGCTCTTCGTACGCCATATTTCTCGAATGCGGAGGAGGAGTTTGTTGTTGCTGGTGATGTGAAGAGGTCAGCCGGAGGTGGCTCTATTACCACTAGTTGAAATGGGTACAGCGCCACCTAATGTACTGGTATGACATGCTTCGGCCAATAATTCGATTTTCTCACCGGCATATATACTTGGACAATTACAGTTGTCTGATTGAGTAGCTTAGTCAAACTATGGCTGTAATCCAACTAAGCTGTGCATGTAAACATACTGACTGTCTAGCATTCCATTATTTGTAAATTATATCCACAAGGCTAGCAGAGTAAGGGCGTAACATTTCTGCCTTGAACAGGCTGTGTTAAAGGGACTTTTGTGAAATCCAGACAATATGCAGAAATCAAACTAAGACACAAAACTCCCCGATAATTCAAGGTTTTGTTATTTTCTGTAATATGTACTACCTAAGGACATACTCAGTCAAGCTGCAAGATAAATAAACACCCCAGATAAAGTGTTAATATATTACAGGTGTCCTTTTCATCGAGTGTATTTGAACTAATAGTGTGCATATATGCGTGTGTGCCAACCAAACCTTTTCTGTGGATCCAGATACGATGACTGTGCCCATCTGGTTCATAGCCAGACTGTAGATAGAGTCCTTGTTCCCACTCAGAGACGAAGCTATTAGGGGAGACAAATAATGAGTCTATAGGCGCAGAATATATTCCAGAGAAACATATCAGTTATTACAGAACAATAGTCAGTGTAAATGAACAATAATCAGAAACACATGATATAGGGACCATAAATGGGCAAGCAGAAACAAACAATACTTACTGGTGACAGTGTTGTTGGAAGCAGTGAGTGCCGTTAGTGTGTTCACATCCCAAAGAAAGATCTGCCGGTCCAGACCTGCGGATGCCACAAGCTCCTTGTCCTTTGCATAGGCCAGAGCTTTCACGTAGTCCTTGTGTGTTCGTAACGTCGACATACAAAATCCTTTGTGCGCATTCCATACTTTGACTGTCGTGTCTGATGAGGCAGAGATCACTGAAACGGAAGACCGTGAAAAGTGCATCAAACTGATCTGGTGGCCAGAACAGTACACAGGCTGAACAATGCTTTAACCCTGAATAACAAAAGCTATCAGTAATTAAACTTACATGTTTTTCCATTGCAACAGAGAACTATGTCATTAACCCAGTCTGTGTGATGCTCCATCGAGGCAATGTATGGGTCCTGCTGCAGTCACAGAAGAGATAAATTAAGACAAATCCACAGGTGTATATAATAGAAAATTATCCCTATGATAATGCAGCTGCACAACCATATCGGGAGTATAACATTTCAATATAAATGAAGAATCTAAGAAGCTCTACTTTGTGCTGGTAGACGCTCCATATCCGGATGATCGAGTCTCGTCCAGCAGTGAAGAGCCGGTTCAGCGCAGGGTCTAACTGGAGTGCATTCACCCCGTTTCGATTGTACTTCTCCACCTCATCTCTAATGACATAGGACACCTGAAACACACAGGAGAGAGTGAGAGGTGAGGTCAGGGTCTTATCTCGAACACATCTGTTTTTTTACCCCCACAACACACCCACTTCCTACGGCACATTTCGCAGCTAACGGTTAAGTTTCATGCACTTACGTTGAAAGGACACGCAGAGTCGATTTAAAATAATTTCTAACTAAATGACACATATTTTGGGAAATAGTTTCCGGTTGGGTGATATTAAGCATGGTCAAATTCAGTAGTTATATCATGCTTTCTTTTCGTATTAATGTATACTGGTAGACTGCACTACAGAATCAACGAGACGCGTACGTTTTCCCAGCAAATAGACCGAGCCCAAATCCAGTGTAGCTTAGCTACCATCAACGCCGTGCTAGCATAAAAATGCTTCTAAAACAGCGCATGAAATATTTGTGCTAACTGGCGAACTGGGTAGTTGTGTTTTAACGTATGCAAAAAGCACTTATGTGATAACTGTTTAGAAAAGCATGTAATGATTTTGTCGCCAGCGTTAGCAGAAGACGCTAACATGTAGCTAACGTGAGTTTAGCTAGCTCGATTAGCCGGCTTGAGTCATGACTCATAACAGCAACTCTGCCGTCTGCGGGCGGTTATTACTGTCCGTGAAGTATCCGTCAAGCACTTTTGAGAGCCGAGGACTCTAACGTGGCAGCTGACAGACACTTTGCAGTAATGCAACTACTGTAATTTACCTGTACTTTTCTCCGCCCAGCAGCATTTTGCCTGTGATGCGTGGCCATCTTGCATGTTGACAGTCAATTCATGTGATGCTACATCCGGAAAAATAGGCAACATATGCACCTGGGCTTTATGGGTAATGTGGTTTTGACAGTGTCCTCCAGTTTCACTGTGCAATGGACTGTATCCCAGAGGATTTGACAATTTACAATAACAAGGATGAGAGCATGGGAGACCAGAGAAATGCACAAAATGAAAGAAGGCATCTCAATTTAAACACTGAAATCATCAAAGTGTGGAGTTTGCCTTTAGTGGGCAACCTCCTGCCAACAGATGTTTTACAATGTTTAGGTACAAAAAAATTTAACATACAGACAGACACTGTCAGATTTACAAAATACCATCAGGGCACTTCTTGTGTCACACATACACACACATCAGACACAAACAAGTAAACACAGAGCAGGTCTTTAAACCATTTGGCAGCGGTGAACTCCCAATGTGGGGGCCCATCATCCCGTTTGACTCTGCCAGATGTTTCAAGAAATAATGCAGGCCTAAAATGAATCGCTAATATGAAGGATCCCCAGTTATTATTTTTTTTTTTTCATCATCCGCACAGGTAGTCGGTCACTTAAGGGAACTTGGGATCTTAATAACATTTTGCATGTCAGCATTACAAAACGAGACAATAGGCGTTTGTGTTTTAGCCGAATAAAATGCGAATAAAAACAGCCCCAGTGCATTATTATGAGATATGTGGTGCAGCCCTGTCATTCAGCAAAAATCCACTCCAAGCCCAGCCCATTCTTACAAAAGTCAATAATCGGCCACTGGGGGGCGCAATAGCACACCACCACTGTGCGCAGACTTGACCGCTAAATACTCCACACCCACCGTCCCTCGGCCCTTTGGGAACACTCAATAAAATTGCCGGCAGCTTGTATTAAACCGCGTCCTTTTAGGGCTCATTTAAGTGCAACAGGTTCGGAGTCCACAGCGGGGGACTTCAGTGATTCCTCTCTATATGAATGGCAGAAATTAAAACGAATATTGCTCTGCCTGCAAACTGCAATGTCAATGTGGTCAAATGTGGCCTAACTCCATCATTAAAAGTACTGCCCTGTTATTAAACTCCAAACAAGTTCACATTGTTCATCCTCAACACTTCATGCAGACGTCAAGTCACGCCAACATCACTGAAGAGGAGCAGAAGCCTATTTTGTGCCACTTCACAGCCTAAATTAGGGTCAAGACCTCCCCGCAGAGAATGCTGGGTAAACACCAGGTTCCTCTCCTATCCTCACCGTGTTCTATATTGTGGATAAACGTTCATCCTGTGTAGTGTGTGAGTGTGACACAGGGCAGCTATAGGAGGGGTAATCCTCTGCGCTCCGGCAGCATCCTCCCTCCCTCGTCCTCTTGCTCAAGGGCAAACCGAGGCGCGCCGCTGCTGAAGACAGCGCAGCATCCTCTCCGCAGCTCGGCGGCGGCTCCGGGACCTGTCCACCGTGGGATGACTACGGAAGAGCCAGTCGGATGGAAGGACCAGAGGACAACTTGTGACATCGTCCGAAATGCCCGCTCTAAGGCGTCGAGGCAACAGGCAGCTAGTGTAGAAGTAACTTTTGACCGCTAAACTTTTGGATTGTGTTGAGGAGACCCACTTTTTTTTCCCCCCCGCCTCTGTCCTGCCCGCTGGATGGGAGTTCTTGGTCCATCATGAAGACTGAACCTTGAGAGGGGGAGACATGGATTTTGCACGGAGAATTTGGCTGCTGCTTCTTCTACAACCCGAAGAACTCAACTCTGGAAATTATGCTGTAAAACTCGGAGTTTCATATGTAAGTACCCCTGAAAGGATCTTTTTTTTTTTTTTTTTTACTTTAAAGAGTAAATGCTCGACGTCATTTTTAAGCTGTTTGGTTTCTTTGCCTGTCTTTGTTTTCACTTTGAGTAAGGAAAGACAAGTGGAGGATGTCTCCATACATTGACATAATAAGATAAACAAATTATTATTTCAGAAAAGTCTGGCTTTACTGTCAGACAATATCATGGCCTGTGTTACACAGTATGCACCAAAAAGAGACTAATATACAAAAAATATCTATTCAGTGTTTTATTTTTGATTATTGAGCATTAAAAGATTACCCTTACTGAGGTCAATCACTTGCATTATCTCCCAAATCTGTTGATTTCGACCAGTCCCCAACTTATTGAAATGTGTTGAGTTGCCCATTACATAATGATATGTGAGCCAGTGGTTACACATTTGAGATGAGTTTCTTCTCCTTTCATCTGAAAACCTTCATCATCTCCTCGTCTAATGCGGCTGATGTAAATCGTGATTAGTTTTAAGATTTCCCCAGTCCTCAGGAGCAGGACTGCAAGTAGCATAAGCGTGGATGTGAAGTCACACACAACAGGGCTCACAGGAACAAGCTTTCATCGATTCTTCACCCAAGTCACGATATAGGAACCGAGCCAAGGTGGCATTTTTTGATGCCAAAAAAAAAAACATGACAATATATTTTTTTAAATTTTTTACAAAAAGTAAGATAGTTAAGAGAGAAAAAAACAAAACTCAAAAACAGACCTAATGAACCAATGAACAATACGAAGGCTCGGAATCTGTTTCCTTTGCACTTGGGTGACCGTTGCAACGTAAACCAAATAAACGAAACTGTTCATTTGAGATTATTTAGTCAATCCCCGTGAGTGAATAAAGTAATGCTTGTTATGTTCTATCCCGAAATAACCTCTTAAGAACTCAGCCCCATCATAAACCCAGGGAAACACAAACCACAACGCGAGAGTAACAGAAAAGCACAACATACAAGATACATTTCTAGTACAAGCCTGATCCTAAAAAAGTCGTGTTAAATGTGTGTTAAAAACTGAATTCAATCAGTGTTCCTGTGCCCATGTAGTAATATCTTTACATAATCATGTTTCAAAAGTAATGAACATCGCCCCGCCCTTGCCTGTAAATTACTGAGCATCCCATGACTTTCCCAGCCTTTTGTTGCCACTGTCCTGAGTTTGTTTAAAACATGTTGCTGGCATCACATTCTTATGAACTAAAATCAATTGATGATGAGGTAAAACATTAAATATGCTGTCTCTGTGCCGTTTTGAAATGAGCAGATGTTCAAAACGAATAACAAATGACCACATTCTGTTTTATTTATGTTTGACACAGCGTCCAGTTGTTTCACCGTTGTTGAAACATATTACATAATGACCATAATGACGAAGAGCTGATTACACGTGTTCTATTTTGCAAACATGAGCTGTCATTTTTTAATTTCCGAATATTAAGAAAGAAACAAACAAAAAAAAACCAAACAAACAAAAAAAACCAACAGCATATCGGACATTTTAAACGATACTTGCTTCCAAGTGTCCTCAAATATGAGTTCATAGAAATGAATATGGAAAAAGTTCTTTTGGGGTATTATATATCAAATCCTCATCTCTTTTTGTGTCCATGAATAGTTAAAGGAAGATAATGGATGTAAGACAAATTTGAGATTTGAGACCCTCTCACCCCAAAATAACAAAATGTGTCACAAAGCTGGAAGGAGTTGAACTGACGCCACGCGACACTGTGTGATGTGACGTCATGTGGGACTGTGGTCTCCTCTAAACTAGCTCAGACCTGGAGTCACATTTTTCACACGCATTTCCTGTCAAACTGTGTCATTTGTCATATGCAGAATCATCCGTGATCAATGACTATGTTTGTTTTGTTTTGTTTTCATTTCGACAGGCAGGAAGTTTTCACACCTACAGGTGTGAGCTATAGCAAAGGCTAAATGCTAATACTAATCAAGCCCTTTACAGTAAAGATATTGCCTTTTCTGTCAATGACGTCTTGCTCCACACACAGGGTGTTTTCTGATGATTTCTGATTTCTGAATAGTGTTTTAGAGATATTGGTTTTGACAAGTTTACCATAGTTTAAACATTCTAAAATGCTGCACTTCAGTGGGAGAGGAAAGAATCAGAATGGAGAGAGAACTGGTCGCTGTGGAGGATTTGATGCCTAAACCCTTCCTTCATCACACAGGATTTACTGAATGTTGTGGTTTGCGAGTGTTAGTGAAACTTTCAGTTAACATCACTCACGTGGAGCAGATGACTATTCTTTGCAGTGACCCGCAGACTTAAATCATACTGACTTTAACTAAAACTTGACATTTTACTGAGCAGCAAATGTCTCATTCTTCAGGTCAGGATCTGTTACTTTTTAATTCACTAGGAGAAAGTTGTGTTCCCATTAGCGTGCACTGACAGAACCACCAGATGAGGAATGCTGTATGCACCCACTTGTGAAATGAATGTGTGGTAATTACAATGCGAACTGCTGTACATTCCTTGTAATGCTACCCTCCCTCTAGCTAATGATAGCTTTTGCTAACCATCATCTGCTGTTTGTTTACAATTAATCAATTGCTATGTCTATAAGATGTCAAAAAAAAATTAATCTTATTATCATCTCAATTTTTCAGAGCCAAAAGTCTTTAATGTCTTCAAATTGCTTCAGTCCAGGAATCTTAAATAAATGACAGGAAAAAGCAGCAAATCTTCACATTTAAGGAGCAGGAACCAGCAAATCTTTGTCACATGTTTGCTGGAAAGACTGACAGTGAGTTGCAGTTCTAAACATTACACAACCTGTCAGTTAGTGTTTTCGGTCATATCGACGTGTCTTAAAGGCAGCGCTAATGTCCTGCAGAGAAAGACTTAGCATTTGGTTCTTTTAACCTTTTATGCATCGATAAAAAGTCTGTTGTTAAACTGAATAACCATGTCACTTTTTTAATTAACTGCCTAGTCCAGAGTGTAGCCACTCATGGGACACATTGGAAGTAGCTCATCAATGCGAAAAAAAATCATACATTGATTTTTTCAGCTGCTAAAGACGTCCAAGCAGTTAAAGCAGTCAGAATCAGTCAGGTTGGCGCATCGGCTGATATTAATTTATTGCAGATTATCGCGTCTTTTGGATGCCAGTGACAAAATAAAGTGACATAACATAAATGCTGAATTAGGTTTGAGGTCACCACTAGAGACAGAAAGAGACAATCACAAAAAATTAGTAGGGATCCAAATATCAACAACAGTATTGCCCTCAGTATCAGACAGGCTGTAGTTCAAACCAGCGACATTTGCTGCTGAGGTCTTATCACAATTACATTTCATCATCTGACTTCTTGTTCTGAGAATTTAAAACAGTAGTATTACAGAACACATGTTGCCAAGATGACTCTGTTGGTGTGTGTGTGTGTGTGTGTGTGTGTGTGTGTGTGTGTGTGTGTGTGTGTGTGTGTGTGTTTGTGTGTGTGTGCGTGCGAGTCCATGGCTCCACTCTACTTTCAGTCTAATTATGATAATTATTTGCAGTGATGATAACCATATCACATCTGGCGATTACGGGAATTAAATTTCATTCAACTAAATACTTTTTTTCTCTCTCTGGTTTCTAATTCTTTTACCACCATTTCCTAGCATGCAACAATGAATTAATATAATTGATATATGCTTTGATAGCCTTGGTCACTAGCATAGCTTCAGACTGCTCGGTACAGAGTTGAATGCTGGGACAGTTTCTAGATCCTGTCGCATCCTGACAGAAATATCATTGCTTTGAACCTGTTTATCAGATTTATGACGTTGCAAATGGACCTTAACCTATCTATTTTGATAGCAAACGGGAAAGCGCTGGATTCAGTGTGAGAGACGAGCTGATCTGAGATCAACCTGGGCCAAATAAGCAGATCAAGTGAAAGCAGATAACTAGCGTCTGGCTGGACGTGTGAAGGGATCAATGCATTTCAGGACAGGAGGAGATGGAGAACTGGCAGTGCTTATTCAATATGAAAAGGATACAATGGTGTTCCTCTGTCGGAAGGGGAACGTAGAAATGTAATCCTCTCTTTGGAAAGCTTTTTCAGTTATTAAGATATCAGGTTCAGTCACTGGCTAAAATAGAGGGGGTGAACTTTTGGTCATGGAGAGGCCTTTGGTATTTTCTTTATTTAGACAGTGGATTTGGTCCTGGATCAGATTACATAAAGACAGATTTTCTTTATGCTTTACTATAGTCCAGGACAATAGTTTGCCAATAAAAAAAAAGGGAATGTGTGAATCCGTCCTTTTGATGAGATCAAACAACTCTCAACACTCAAAACCGTTGTCTGACATTATTAACATGGTGGTAAAGCAGAAAGGTATTCTTTCCTTGCTGTTAGGTATTTGCCTGATTACATATTTGATCAGACAAAATCAGTCAGATTTTTATCTCTTTGTGGGGTTTGGATTTCATTAAAATCCGACATTTTAATTAATGGATGAAATGACTGTGTAATTTGAAATGGGTCCCTGATCATGATAATCAGCTTTATGAGTTCTTGCATCTTTCAGCTAATCTTAGTTTGAATGATAATTTATGTCAACTATATTTTTTCCACCAAAAGTTATGTTATCTTGTTTAATCCTTTTAACAACATCTGCTCCCTCTGCCTCATTTAAAGCAACACAATGTAGACATTGGCATTTTGTGCGTTATTTGTTGAAAACGTGCATGCTGTGGTGCTGTGATCCCATCCCCTCACTGAAGTGACTGTAGTGACATAGTGCAGAAACACGTGACACCATTCACTCTATTACAAGACACTGAACCATCTTGAGGCTGTTATATTAAGGTCAAAAAGTTACACAATTTTATTTTAAAATTCCAGAATCCATGAATATGCAATTGTTGTTTCTTTTCCCAAGTTTAACTGTTTGACACAGATGTCTTCTGCTTCACTGTAAGCTCTGCACATCATCCTCCACAGTGAAAATCAGCAACACATTTTTGATTGGAGGGGGATATTCTTGGTTCTCTACGACAACTCTCATTGTTGGCAACAGTATTTACTTAAAACAAGCTAACACAGCTAACAGACAATCTTAGCACATCTTTAAGGTTGTTGACAGGTTGGTGTGTCCAGGCCCTGCAGTTTACTTTGGGTCAGTGGAGGCAAACAAGTGACCGCCATCCTAAATGAGCGCTGGTGAAAACCCCTGGTCATGGCATCAGACTGTGGACTTAATCCCTATGACTCAGAACTATGGCTGCCCTAGTTTGACAGAGGCCGTTGGATAACAGGAAGCTGTGGTCAGTGGTAAGGGTAAAACATTTATATCGGGGCTCTGGACTTTCCTCAGTGCTATCATCCAATCAGAAAATCAGAAGCCGCTTTAGACGTAAGCCTCTACACAGTGTTTGTAGAAGAGAGAGCTGTGGCGATAAAGATGTCCATACTTGTGTCCTTGGTAAATACAGTGCACTCCATTATTTCAATGCAAAAGATAATGTTTATTTATATTTCCTGTTGCTTAGTGTGTTAATGATAAGTTATATATTAGATCTTTGGAAGATCCACTTTAGAGGCGTTTTTACAGAACCACTTTTATATTGTAAGCATGGGTTGAAGCCACTGTGTGGAATTGAATCATTCTGATAAGTTTCTATTTGTAGAAGAATGAAGACAGACAAAAATATAGAGTGCTGCAGGGATGACCTATCTGTAGGCAAACTCACAAGTTATCATCACTCTGGTCTCCTCGACAGAAGGCCTATGGGATTTTGGATTATTGCAGAAAATAAGAAAACACAAGTTTATGATACTTGAACATTTTGTCCAGTGAGATAATCTTCACAAATAAACAGCTCATGTGTTATTTTTAAAGCCTAAGTATGATCACCGGAAGAAAAAAAAGCTAAGGTTAGTCTATAAACTAACTACATCACAATCACATGACTTCAATGACGCCGCCACTGAGTGTCTTACTACACAATAATTATACATACTTTACCATAAATTGGTCAAACTACCAGTTAGAGTTAGAATAGTTAATAATAGTAAAGACTGACTAGTGAGTAGATGAGTCTCCTTGTTTGGTGTGATGATGTTTAAATTCCCTGACAATTAGCCATGTGTTCGCAAATAAACGCTTTAAAAATCACAATTGGGGCATTTACTGACATGTTTCATGTTGTAGGACAAAACTTGACATCTTTTCAACTTGTGTTAACCACAGACCTTGTGTCAGGCATCTAATTGAGAACCCATTCAAAAAACCCATTGACTTTGAAGGCTAACTGATTTCTGAATGTATAGGAAAAAAACAAACTGGCACCCAAGTAACTCCAGTCCCTGCATACAACAGCCACAATAGGGAGGAGAAAAGGGGTTAACATGCTATGTAAATGTATGGTGATTTAGTGTGTGACCACCTCTCTAACTTTGTTGGAGACAAACTCAACCAACTCCAGTTTACTTATATAGCAAAGCAAGGGGGTGCAGAGGCCTTCCCAAAACTATCTGAGGCTTTGACCAGAGGTTTGGACTCATTTTCATAGCGACAACATGATTTTTATACATGGATTTCCTTCAGCTTTTAATGCAGTGGACACACACACTTTGCTTAACCACCTCTCTATACCAAGCTCAACCCAGTACTGGTGCTATGGATCAAAAGCTTCCTACAGGAGGCCTCAAAATGTCGTGGTTAATGGTGCAAAATTTGAAAGGACAGTTTTGAGCAAAGGGTGACATCCAGGACGCTCAGCTGTTCCTTGAGCCTGTACTTATTGTCTCTGACCTTCCTCCATTTCTGTCTTCACTCCCCTCTTCCCCGCCTTTAGCTGTAAGTAAATTCTAGTACAGGAGAATCAGGATGAAAAGATGGCAGCCATGCTGTTACCAACGGGTCCTGAGGGCTTGCGGCGGTTCACTCGCGAATCCTTGGCTGCAATGGAGCAGCGGATTGCGGAGGAGCAGGCAAAGAAAGCCAAGGGTTGCCATGACAGTCACAGGAATGTCGAGCCACCCAAACCCAGGATCGACCTGGAAGCAGGCAAGCAGCTGCCTCGCATCTTCGGTGACATCCCTCCAGAACTCATCGGGATGCCACTGGAGGACATCGATCCATTTTACTACAAGAACCAGAGGGTGAGAGCTTCTTTGTGTGTATGTGTGTGTGTGCATGTATTTAAAGCTTGGGTAGTAAAAGTTGAGAAACCAGCTAGAGTAAACTAGATTTTTAAAATATAAAGCAGGACTCCGTCCAGAGCTGCTCTGACAAAACACGTGAATGCCTGTTGACCAACTATGCCGATTAAACTACCCATATGTCTCATTCGCATGTAAGAAAAATCCTTACATTATCATAATGAACGTGACTTACAAACACGTGACTCTTCTTTTGGCACTCATCGTTTAGCATTTGAACATTTTGGCTGCACTTTCTCTGCTGTTCTGTGTGACTCACTCACTTATACTTTTAGCAATATATCCAACTAGTCATGCGCAGTGAGCACACAGACCAAGTGTAGGTAGGCAGGTACCAAGATAGACAGACAGGTGGGCTGTCCAATTATTTCCTCTCGGCTGAATGAAATGATTGGTCAGGCTTATTAGGGGCACGTGACAACCACACCGGATGGCAGATTATTTTTCCTTGTTGTTGATGTTAAGATATTGAGAGAACTGTGCATGTGGTGTTGTTTTTTTTTTTTTTTTATCAGAGCTAATCATTTCAGCTTAGATATGGTTTAACCTTTTAGGTTAAGTCATTGAACATTTTTTTTCTTGCTGTAGTTTTTCATCCTGTTGGCCATTAAAAGATGGATCCATTTGAAGTGATGGGGGATGTAATTCACAGTCATCAGCATTTCATGTCGGTGTCCTTTAAAATTAGTCTTTCACTCTTTTTTTCATCACACAGCGGTTCCTTTATGAGTCACCACGGTAGAGGGATGAAGATCAGAAAAGGACATTTGGTACAAAAAGACTTAAGGAAATACCAGCTTTATTAGTCTAACTCAGACAGTTGGAGCCCCATTTAATCTTCAGATGAACTTTGGAATACATTTTTTTTTTTTTTTTCATTTTTGAATGGCCAGTATGAGCAGGAAAATGATTATCGCAAGTAAAACCTGTTTTAATACACATATGGGCACCTGATTAAGACAGACTTGAAATATTATGAACTTTATTCATATTTAATTCTTCACCACTTAAATTCCACATAACTTAAGTTTCAGCATTCTTAAATGTAGACATGATTTCTTCTGAAGACATAGTTTAATGGTGCTAAAGATGGTTCTGCCGTTGACATATGAGCAGTGTTTTTGACGCTATTATTATTTTTTTTACTAATTCATGTTAAATTATCAACAAAACTCTCACATGGAGCCTGTGAACATGATATGTCAGTGATACTCCCGATCAGGGGAAGCCAGGGTTTTCACTGAATTCACCAAATGGTGTTTTAGAGCAGCAAGCTGAGGCGAGAGGTGAGCGACCGCGTCTCTTTAGATCTCTTTTGGATGCAGAAATAGGATTAGCAAGTTTTGATTTGCAGAGTAGATCAGGCTGCTGCCCCTTAATGGGCCGCTTATGGAGAGATGAAAAAGGACGTGGCAGTCATTCTCAGGGTCTCTTTGTTTTGGCATGTGATGCGCTGTTGGATGGGAGGATTATCCAAAGACGAAAAAATATTTAAATAAATGCCACATCTGTTGGGGAAAGGTTCAGCCCGCTTTGGAGTTGTCTCCATTATCTCGACTGGCCTCGCCCGTTGCGTGTATGTGCACTCACTGCTTTCTTGGAGGCAGAAGTGCTTATGGTGGGAGTTAACACAGATAGTAGACCGAGTGGTAGACTCAACAACGCCGCTATATAAAACAGCCCTGCAGGGTAAAGAAAACAATTGACCCGAGCTGCTTTCGCATGTTTTGGAAATGTATCTATGCCCTGATGACTTGTGATGATTTGTTTCATTTACAGAATGTAGATGATTATATTTAAAGAATGTGCTTTTTCTCACTATGATTTCTCTTTTTTTCTGTTTTCTTTGCAGACTTTTATAGTACTAAACAAAGGGAAGGCCATCTTCAGATTCAGTGCCACATCTGCACTTTACATACTTAGTCCATTTCACTTCCTCAGATCAATCGCCATAAAAGTTTTAGTCCACTCATATCCTTTTCGAAATACTCTTGTGATTGTTTGATGGAGAATCTGCTTGTTAAAGGGTGATATTAATGAGGGTAAATCCCTTTAAAAAACACAGAAGTATAATGAAGATGTTCTTAAACTCAATAATCAGGATTAGGTCTGAGGGTGTCAAAACCACTCTCAGATATTGCTGTGTTTACAACCACTCCAGAAAGTGCTTCTCTTAAAAGTAAAAGGTATTAATGTCAGTGTCCCGACATTTGTGATAACATGAAGATTAGACTGTGAATTAGGCAGCCGGCTGAGGACAAAACCGTAGTGAAAAGTTTCCACCAGAATAATATTTCAATGCCATAAAAAGTCTAGATCTCATACCGGCAGATAAGCCAATTTCTAATATTTACTGATCCCCCCCCCCCCCCTAGGTTTCTATTGGATTTTTTTCATAGTCCCATTTTTGAAACAGCTTTGTAATGGTCCTCTCTGGCATTGCAAACCAAATCCCCTCATATCCCTCTTTTAATCTCTGAAATGAAATAAGAGCAAGGAGATTTCGCATCATGTGACGGCTGCCTATTAGTTCTCAGACAGCCGATTTGTACCTTACATGCAGAGGGGGAATCTTTCCTCTGGAGCTCCACTATGTTGTAGGAAGACAAAACATTTATTGATCAGATGACCTATGAAGTAAAACCAGTCGGCTGTCATTGATTCTCTGCAACCGAGAAATCACACAGATAACTGTAACTGACAACATTATGCTCTTGGCTACATTTTAGATTTTAAGAGTCCTATTAGCAAGATGTTTTGATGATTATTGTGATGATTTATTTCTAATGAATATTGAGTTCATGTCATAGCATCATACATCCAAGAGGGAGAATGATATCACTCCCCTGATATACTTATGTTTTGTATAATCTGCATTCAATGTACTTGTAATGCCGATGGCATGCACAGTGATGGTTTATACTAATGGGTAGACCTATATTTTACAGGATTACAGGAAATATTGGGTCATTGTGTAACACATTGTTGGCATAGCACAATATCCTGTGTGACTGTAAAACTGTAAATAACTATTCCACAGTGCACTTTCCTTAACTTCTTTCCCACATTATTTAGCCTGTTCATAATGTTCACTATATTGACCAACTGTTGCTTCATGGCCATGTCTGATCCGGCACCATGGACCAAGTACCTGGAGTAAGTACACACAGTATTTAAGATGTTACCTCACCCTAAACTATGTGTCTCAGACAGAAATTGAAACCGGAACTACATGTGGTCTAATTTTGGGCTGCGCTGGGGTCTGTTGTTTTTGTCAGTGATGGCTGATGAATCAGCTGACATGTAAGTATGTCATGCATATTACATTTACTGCAGTCGGAGTGCCACATTGGCACGTTAGAAGAAAGCATGCAAGTAATTGGGCATGAAAATTGATATTTAATTGTCTTCAGATTTATTGTGTTGTGCATGATATGGAAGATGTTTTCGTCATCAGTGGGTCTAAGGCATTTTTAGCATGCAGCATGCTAAAGAAACGTTTTTATTTGTTCATTACCTTTTGCAACTTTAGAAATTAATTCATAATAAATGTAAAAAAGAGAACTTTGTGCCAATAGTTGGATGAATAGACTGATAGGACCCTATTTTTTTAATATGAAGATACAGCTGTCGGCACTGTCTGAAGGTAAAAGAAATCTCTGAATTCCTCTCATGAATGTGAGATTGCTTATCAGCTTTTGTGTGGAGTAGAGCTATATTGTGTGTATATTGTTTTAGAGGTGTTAGAATGCCAGACTGTTGCTGTGTCTCAATTCAAGGTCTGCATCCTTTGAAGGACTCGGCCTTTGCAATCTTCGAAGGGGAGTCCTTCGGAGAGAGACCTTGTTAACCGCATCTACGTCATGCGATGTCACCATTTGCTCTCTTTCTTTCTTCTTTTTCGGGCACGCAAAGAATCTTTGGATATTTGAGGCCACAAAGGATAGTAGCGGTGCATCCTCCAAAGAGAGGGAAAAGTAAACTGCATTTGGTGGAGTCTTTGATTTGGGACAGCTTTCGCGCGGCATTGTGACATAATTGGCCTTCAAATGCAACCTCCGAAGGATGCAGACCCTGAATTGAGACACAGCATGTTTCCTTGTTTCCAGTCTTTATGCTAAGCTAAGCTAACCTGTTGCTGACTATAGCTGTACTTAGACTAAAAGGAGTGTTGCTGTTCAAAGCAGTAGAATGTGCTCTGTCTGAATTAACAAACAGGTCAGCAGTCAGGAAATAGATGAAAGTTAAACATCCCTTTCAATAAAGTAAAAATGTAGCACCTCCTGGGAAAGAGCTTGTCCACAGTAAGCAGAGGTCCATTTAAGAGATGATGAGACATAATACTGTAACAATATGCCAATGAAAATAACTTTAAGAAATACAGGCTACTAGGTAGCAGTTAGCCAACTTATTTATGAACGGTCCAGTTTGTGGTATGACTGTTTACGAATGCACCATTTGACTGTGAGACCTGAAGCAAAAGTGTTTTGCTTGTATGAAACTACAGAAGAAAATGCAATATGAACCACTGCAAAGTCTTCACCTGTTTTTCTGTATTGTTTTGGGTTTATTTATTGTTGAATGTATATTCTATCTGTTGTATACTGCCCAGGCATCATATGTACAGTATGTATCTTGTAGCATGGAAGAGTTTGTTCGGGAAGAGGAAGAGATGTTTAAGTATGGCCCCCGGCCCTGCATGTTTTAGATGTTTCCCTGCACACATATGATCCAAATGATCAGCTGCATGTTTCTACATTATTCATTACTTTTCATGCACATCTTTCAGTCTTCATCATTACTGACTGTGGTTTATTTTAATGCATAAATTGCATTTGGAACATTTAAATTTGTAACACGCTAGATTCAGAGATAACCTCACTTCCTTCTATTTTTCAGGTATACTTTCACTGCCATTTACACTTTCGAGTCGGTGATAAAGATATTTGCGAGAGGATTCTGCGTAGTGCCATTCACCTTCTTGAGAGATCCATGGAACTGGCTGGACTTCAGCGTCATTGTTATGGCGTATGTAACAGTAGCATTTACATTCTACTCATATCAGCCATCAACCTTACCCGACATCCACTTTACATCAGCAGTTGCACACCTACCAGAGAGAACTTCCGATAGAAAAATGCCCACATAAATTGAGTTCTCCCGTTCTGTCCTGATGGACGGTTTTGACTGACATGACGGGCAGATGAAGTAATTTTCTGTAATGTCAAAGTGACCGTAGTCATTCTGAGTGGTGATTTGAAACACTATGAACATAAGCCTATTGTCGAGGTCAGAGATCTGTGTGCCACGACTGACTACACATGATGCAGGTGGCAGATTAGACCTAGGTGACCTCATGGTGCAGTGATGCAGCCTTGTCTGAAACCAATCATCTTGATAGGACATTTGCTTTGTTTGATAACAGCGAGGCAAAATCCCTTTCACTGGGTGTGTACACACTGAAAGCTGTCATTACCTTCAGCGATTAATTTGTTTTTGACCAGTTCCGGTTCAGTCAGCTAATTCCGACCAGCTCTGTAATTCATCTGCTGTAATCATTACTTTTATGACAAGACTTACTTGCAGTTTAGTTGACTATCACCACTCTCATAACATTGCTTTTGGCAGCTATTTCAGCAAAAACACTTACTCCTGAATGTGCACTGCCTGACTGCACCGACACTACCCTGTAGCTCTCATTGGCCAGCTGGCCTAATATTAGATATTAATAATTTACATTCAATAATTGTTGTGTGTTTTGTGCTAATGTTAGCTGCTGAACAAGTCTGTTGCTGCTGCAGTGGCTCTGTTCTTTGGCTTAGAGGCTATCTTTTTTGTGCTACTGAGTTAGCTAGCTGCTGAACAACAGGTTCAGCGGTTGTGTGCTGTGAGCGCAGCACATTGTTATCATAGCTAACCGTATCCAACTTTCTCATGTCTCATTCACTTGGAAGAAAACGCCTAACATTATCATTATTAACAAACAAAAAACCTGGTTATCGAGCTACCATATTAGTATTGAAAACCTTTGGCTGTACTTTCTCTGGTTCACTGATAGCTTTAGTTATACATGTGCCTCGCCTTGTGAAAGACTCACAGAGTGCCCACAGGAAGGCCGCGAAATAGGCAGACAGGCATCCTGTACAGTGATTTATACAGGCTTAATGAAACAATTGGATGCTTTAATAGGAGGCCTGCAACAGTCACAGATACTGGATTTTTCAAGTTTTATTTGTCAAAGCATTTGACAAACTTTCCAGCGCTGCATCTGCTGGTAAACAGGTTACTGCTAACAAGTTAGCCACATCGACGTATGTGTCAGTGTTATGTTTGCAGCTATTCCTAATTGGCCCCCAAAAAATCATGTGCCGTTGGTTCATGTAAAGCCACTGACACATTCTAAAGGAACTACAGATTTTTTAATTTACACATTGTTCATTGTAAGTCTACATGAATTAAAGAACAACTGAAGGAAACTTAGATGCTTAGCCAATAAAATGATGTTTATATAACCCATAATGCTATTTGATTGAAATGTATATTTAAAGACATGGTAAAAATCATGTCTGAACATTGACCCTGGCGATCTGTAATGCTTTCTTAATTCTCCCTGCAGACATACATAAATCTCCTTATGTCTAATTCCAGATACGTGACGGAGTTTGTAGACCTCGGGAACGTCTCAGCATTAAGAACCTTCAGAGTACTACGAGCACTGAAAACCATCTCAGTTATCCCAGGTAAGACTACAATCAGCTCAAACCTCAGTGTCCATGTTTCTACTCTCGTTCCCAGTCATGTTTGGATCTATTTTTCCACATCAACAGACAACTTAACTTATCTGTGTGTCACCCAAACCTCCCTGCATCTGTTAAGGTCTGAAGACCATTGTCGGCGCTTTGATCCAGTCTGTGAAGAAGCTGGCCGACGTGATGATCCTGACCGTCTTCTGTCTCAGCGTGTTCGCCCTCATCGGCCTGCAGCTTTTCATGGGGCTGCTGCGGCAAAAGTGCGTCCGCAGCCTCGCACACTGCGTCAACTCCTCCTACAGCTCCAACGCTTCCTTCGTCTGCAATAACAGAACGTGGAGCTCCAGGATGGACTTCCTCAGCAGTGAAGGTCAGCCGAAAAAGAAAAAAAAAAAAAAAAAAAAAAAAGACAACATATGTACAAGAAACATATGCACAATTCATTCAGAGACATTTAGAGAAGTTCCTTAACTTCAATTTCCTCTTCCCTTAGATAATTTTTACAAAGTCGAAGGAGCAAAGGATGCCTTAATTTGTGGATATGGAAATGACGCAGGGTGAGTACTTGTCCTGCTTACTGCTTGTTAATCATCTGCAGGCTGTTACATAATACCAAAGCATCGATTGGCTTTTGATCCCATGCATGTCATGTGTGTAATTGGATACAGTAGCTTGAGCGTCAGGCTTGGTGCAAATAGTTGCTGCAGAACAAGACACAACAAATCGAACAATGGATGATGACATTCTTAAGGCTTCATAACTTAGTCTGTGACTTAGGGGCGTAATGTATAGATCCTGTCAGTGGGAGGGGTGTGGCGTGAGACGGGCTGTGCACAAGACGACATGTGGTGTGGATAATCACCGCCGCTTCACTGGAGCCCTTTACTGAGAAACATGGAGTTGGCAGCTGGAGGGGGGGGGTCTTTGGAGATTTCATCATCTCAAAAGCTCTATGACATGATTAGGTTAACGGGAGTGGGCGGATCACCTCGGATTGATATTCTGGTATTGTTCAGAGGGGATGCTGTATGGATACTGTACAAAGTTCTTTGCAAGAGAAGCACTCTTGATTTATTTTCTAACCTCAGTGTAAATGTAGAAATGCATGAACGGTGTTTTATCTGTAGATTGATGGACTTTGTTCCCAATCAAAGGGACAGTGTGAAACCATCCAAATATTGCTACTCAGCCTGCGCACTGAATAATCCTATAAATCCAAATGCTTTTGAAACAAGCACAACAGGATGACCCTGCCAGTGCCAGGCCCAGTTCAAGGGTTATAGTGAACCAAATACCCATCTGTGTGAATCTGAAATCCTGCAGCTTCAACAAATGGCTTCCATTAGGTGCTCTTTTTAATGATACAAAATAATGGATGATAGCAAGTAGCAAACATGGTGATATTAAGCTTTGGTGCAGATATCTTTTTTTTCTCGTGTGTTGTTCATAAAAGAAGTGTATTTAGAAGTGCAGCGTTCCTCCACTAATATCTGACTCACTGTCACAAAGATAAAGCCTCCAGACTAAAACTGACACACGTTGAGTAGCAGAAAAGTTTAAGCTCGTCAGCCTCTTACCACATATTCATGTTAAGATGTTTACACTATAGGCTAAAATGTCACAGATTGACAATTACAGTGTGCCACAGCACTGTAGCTTTCCTTTTCACTGACCAGCGTGTCAGCATTTAAGGTCATTGTG
The DNA here is from genome assembly GCF_904848185.1 of Acanthopagrus latus. Taxonomy (NCBI): domain Eukaryota; kingdom Metazoa; phylum Chordata; class Actinopteri; order Spariformes; family Sparidae; genus Acanthopagrus; species Acanthopagrus latus. The sequence continues at coordinate 6,637,264 of NC_051059.1, forward strand.
TTTCATAGTGAGACTTTAATGAGTTAGTAGAAAACATTTATAGAAAAGTGTGGACGCAGTGGAGGTAGCCGCACAATTTTACTGGCATCAGACCACACAGCCAAACCTTTAATTTTTAATCTCCCTCTGTAACCTCTCCACCAAAATCACAGGAACTTAATCTCCCAAGAAGTAAAATCTGATTCAGTGACTTGTGTTCAAGTCAGAGCGAAACAGGGATGCGTTTGAGGACATTCAGTAGGCGATGACATCATTAAACTCCTAAAAATAGTAGGTTAGTAAGGTCAGACAGCCGATGGTACCAGTGTGACCTATCCAGCTGTCCATGGAGTTTACCTGCAAGGGGATTTTTCTAGACTTGTGGCGATTTGTGTTATTGCTGCAGCACACTGTGAGCACATTGAGTCTTATTCAGTTTAATCTTTTGTTTCTGGGTGTATTAACGGCACTTTGGACAATAAGAGAACATGGAGGATTAAACTTTTTTGTGTCCCTTTAATTTAAACTTTGCTTTGTCATCATATGGTAAATTATTATTATTTTTTTTATTTCTCTGTGGTCAGATCGATGTTAAATCAACAAGAAGGGCAAAGGTTTATGACAGACTTGCCAGGTTATAGGTTAAAGTAACCATAAGGTAGCTTATGTGTCTGTCGGCAGATTGATTGAGACAGCCTTTTAACTTCTGTGACATTTTAGATGCAACTTGCTGAGGCTGGCTGTGGAGACTGGCAAGATATTAAGCAGGTCAGGATGGGGGACGTAAAACATAGAGGATGCTTAATCTTTTGAGTGTATTCCAACAAGTAATCCCTGAGTAGATTTCCAAATTAAAGCTTTGGATACGTTATGATGACACACACAGTCACACACAAACACACACACGGGTACACACACGCAGACATAAGTGGGCACATATTTACACAAACACACACACACATACACCCACACACATATTCAAATTTTCAGCCTAGATGGCTAACAAGTTTGTGATAAATGATTTGCTCAAAGGTCCAAGTCATTTCTCATGACGCCCGCTGTAGAGTTCAAATGCAAATGCTTATCCCCTTACATCTTAAAGCCACTGTGCATCAAGGATTATGACTTTCAACTTTTGTGGATGGATGTGGCCATGGAAGCCCACCACCCCCCCCGTCAGCACCGCCCGCCAGAGAGGGAAAACACTTTGCTGCGATTGACAGATGTTCCCCTGCCGTTCTGTTACACAAACTGCAGGAAATTGATGGTACACTCTCAGAGATACTACTTATAGATAATGTAAACATGTCAGCTAAGAGCTTTCAGAGAGCTCTTACACATCCCACACTTTGTTGTATTGTTTAAAGGACCATACCATAGTATTTGACCTTTTTTTCCCTCCTTAACTGCAGATTATTTATACTTTACAATCTATGTTGGCTGTTTTCAAATGGATGCTGTTGGTTTTTTATTTATTTATTATTGAATGTATTTTGCTTGTAATTCCAGGAAGCCAGTGATGTCATGTCATTCTTTTCTGTACAGTACGAAAGCAATTAGCAGACTCTTGAAACTTGCTTCAGCTGTAGATTCCACCGCAGTGAACAGAATTTGTATTTTGTTAGTGTTACAATCATCGGCATAGGAAGCGTTTAAAATCTGTGTGGGACAATTTCCACAGAGCTTTGGAGGTTTCTCCCCTAGAACTTTTTTTAATAGAGTAATTTTTAATGTGTTCTGGTGCCTTTTGACAGGTGGCTTGATAACTTATCTGGCTTCATTAGCATAAGAAAGATAATCAGGAATTTTGCAATTACATACATAGGAAGGGTCCCAGAACATGTATTTTGATATGTTATAAAACAAAAATGTTGCAAATTGATTCAATGCCCAATGTATAGATTTGTGGCACAGGCTCATGACATTCTGTACTCTTTTGGCTGAAGATACATATTTGCTAACGTTTCGAATACAAAAGGACTTAAACTTCAAAACACAGTTCCAATGAAATGTTTACTTATGTAAAATGTCAACCAATGTACAGTTACAGTAAAAAGATTTAAAGATTATTATAAATGATAAGTAAAAGCTTACAGCTCAGGGGCGGTTCGGGGGCGGGGTCAACAGGGGCCAGTGCCCCCGTAACTCTGAGTCCAGACCCCCCTGTGGCCCCCCCCCCACCCCCCCGACAGGGAGTCTGTATCAATAATACAAAGACAGATTTCTCGCAATGATTTTGTGCTGAAGGGAAAGGCGGAAATAAAATGTCTCAGCAGTTTGCTACCCAATCAAAATTGTTAAAATTGTAAACATTATTTTACGTCCCATTTTTCTCAAGTCTGAATGAGGAATTTATCTTTTTTTCCAGGGTTGTATGTGCCCCCCCAAAAAAAGCCGGTCCCATCCTGACCCCCGTATTAAAATTGGTCTAGAACCGCCACTGTTTCAGCTAGAGATCATCTTTAGCTCTCTAACCTTCATCCCCTCCTTTTGTTTAGTTCACCCCATCCCTTTCAAGAATGCCAAGTTGGATAGATGGACACATTTTCAGCACCAAAAAATCTAGATCTTTATTGCTCGCAATGACATAGAGTACATTTGATTTGTAACTCAATTTGTAAATGGTGACCGAGAACATCAATATGTGACTTGTATTTTTTATTTATTATTTTATTTTATTTTTTACCTCTGGAGGAGGACTGTGTCTGATTGTGCCTCATCAATACTTACGATTAATACATTGTAAAGTGTGTTACTAATGAGGATAATTATACACTCTGTGCACACAAAAAGAAAAACACTGGTGTACACACACACCCTGTCAAACACTGCTCAGACATCAGGGCTTCATGTGGCTTGGATGTTGTGGACGTATGGAGGCAGGTCAGATCCCACAGCGAGTACAATGTGGCATAGCAGTTCTCCTTGAGGAGCGCTCGCCCCGACTGCATTAGCCTGACAGGTACCTTGTTTTTAGTCCACAGCAGCGTCTAATTACAAGCCGCGCATTTACAGGGTTGTTTAAGTGACAGCATTGGCCAGCAGTGTGGAAATAAGCAACCACAACATTAGATGTAGGGGTTTGTGTGTAGAAAACTAGTTTTTACTGAGAATAGGAAAGAGGAAGTACTGTGCTGTGTGACTTATTTGTATAAGTGGTATTATGTGGTATTTTGTATTTTGAGTTCAAATGTAATGTTTTTAAGGTTAAATTTAGACCGATTTCATACTTTCCATGCATCTGTTGTTTTTCCATTTTTTTGATTTTAGTATGGAAAATAACTAGAATTGCAGCTGTTATTTCATTTTATTCATTTGCTTATTTGACAGAGATGGTGCGCAGCTACTTAGCTGCATGAGTCTATTAACCAGTCAGAGATCTTATTATCTGTGTTGAGAAGTCATTTAAATGTTGTTATTCTTATAAAACTAAAAAGGCTTTCCTTAAATATAAGAGGAATGGTGCTTTATAGTGTTTCCAGAAATGAACAGAAATGTCTGGGCCCTTGAAAAGATCAGGGTCCTCCCCAAATCTCCTTTTTAAAGTGAAAACTGTTGGTCATTACAATATTATTTAGGTCAAAAGCCTCCGTCGGCTTCCTCTTTTATTTTTACCATCTTTTCTAGCATCATGATGTATGTGCAGGTCCTTGCACAGCAAGGTCATTGCTTAGGTTAGTTTTTGAAAAACTCACGTTAGCAGTAGCTTGTTCCGCTCCCAGTCGCCATGGCAGCCAAGAAGTGGAGGAGAGTTAAGGTGCTCCTAAAGCTTTCCATTGAAAATGAGCTTGACCCAAAAATGAAAATACAATAAATCTTAAAAGTGCCCCTTTCATCATAATTATGCTTTTACACAAAGGTTTGACTCATGTACATTCACAAAAAAAGCCTGTGTTTCACTTTAAGGGTCATAAGGTAGGACATAAATCTGATAACCATATGGTAATGGTCAACACCGATGCAATGTGTTCACAAAAGATATACTGTGATTAATGGGCTAAAATAAGCGAAACCCCTATACGGTCCCTCAAGACAACACTCACAGTATGTTGTGTATGCATGCTTTATCATATAAAAAAGATGAACCGGTTGAGCAGTGCAGTAGAGGGAAAGAAGAATCTGACAGGAAGTTGTCACTGGCCACATGCAGTGTCCTCCGTCCCCACTGCTGGATATTAGTGAGCATTCCTGCTCAGATGGCTGGATGGTGAGATCTACAGCTGTTCTCACAGCAGCGCTCTGCCACCCAGCTGTTTCCCAGCCATTATGAAATTATTCTGCACTCAGATTGACATGGCAGTCCAGCTTGTTCTCAGCTGCTGGACTTAAATATTTGCTGTAATGCCACTATGCTGACAATGACGATCAGAGATGGAGGCATGAAGCAGAATTTTTTTTTTTCTTTTTTTTTCTTTTTTTTTTTTGAACTGCAATTTGATATCCATCTGGCTCAGTGTAATCCTTTTTGCTCCACTGCATTTTAGTGCTGGAACAAATTTCAAGAGGCCTCTTCAGCTGAAATAATGGTGTTGATAGCAGTGCGTGTACTTACTGACTCATCCGCTTCTCTACCCTGCAGAGTCAAAGGCCACAGGGCTACATGTAGATACTGGAGATGTTTTTAACTCTGGTAAAACAGCCTGCACGCTAGCGTGGCTATATCCGTCCCAGCTGCCTTTGATTTAATGATGCACAGCCTTTGTTTATCAGTGTCGTCCCATAATCACTTTGTCTTCTTCTTTTCAATTGTTTGTTCCATTATAGGAAGTGTCCCGACGGATTTGACTGCCTAAAAGTAGGAAGGAATCCAAACTATGGCTACACCAGTTTCGATACCTTCGGCTGGGCTTTTCTGGCCCTCTTCCGACTCATGACCCAAGACTACTGGGAAAAACTGTTTCACCAGGTGCAATATGGTGTTCCCCTTGAATGATAATCTGTATTTTGAAACCTCTATTAATTTCACTTGATCCACAGATACACAGTTGAACGCAATAGTTGAAACATTCAGCTTGCTGACAAACTAGCTCATATTCTTCACATTCTTAGACTGGCCATAATGTCTATCTGTCATATTTTCCTGGTTAATTTGGGAGTTATGGGTTAGCGACATTAGCAGTCAGACAGAATAAACACCACTTTATTAGTACCTACACTTACCTACACAAACAAAAAAACATATGGTTTGATTTGCAGTGATATTATATATATTTATATAATCTTTCAGTCTGAAAAAAATAAATGTATGTTTTCATTTTCAGTTTAGCAAAGGGTCAAGACGCAATGGGAAAGAGTTTGCTTATGACAAAGCCACAGGGACTTATTCCTCAACCTAGCAGCTGAACTCCTTGTTTTGATTTAGCAAAAAACAAAGAAGAAAAAAGCCAGAAAACTCACCTTCATTCACCTCGTTGTCACCTTGCTAGTTTGAGACTAGTGGGTTAACGTTCATGAAAATCAGGAAAATTCAGCAGCTAAAAAGCCGGAGAGAGGGATAAAATACCACTGTTGCCTTTTTTACTGCCTCCAAGTGGCATAAAACTCAATTAATACATCTTTAGATTTTTATTTGCATGAGATATGAGGATACAGGGTCTCAACATAACTTGACAACATGGGCAAAAGACACAAGCATGGGGGCAGGACATGAACAACTTGCAAGGCTAACCTTAGTAGCGATACCATATGTGTTGTTGAGTGTAAACAAAAAGGAATTACTCAGACTGAGAGTAGCCTGCTAGATCAGTTGTTACGAGTACCTGTTATGATTTCATCATGAACACCTATATTGGCTATTTCAGCTACTGTCACTTTGCTTTTTAGACTAAGGGATTTTAAGAATAAAGGCTAAAACTCAGGATTAGTTTACCTCTATCTATCATCAGACTATCTGTTGATATCCACCTTTCAGACATTAGAATTCAGAAACATGTGAATTTGGTTGCACTGATTTCATGTCTGCTTTCCCAGACTCTGCGCTCGGCAGGGAAGACCTACATGGTTTTCTTTGTGCTCGTCATCTTCCTGGGCTCCTTCTACCTGGTCAACCTCATCCTGGCTGTAGTGGCCATGGCTTATGAGGAACAGAATCAGGCAACCATCGCTGAGGCCTGGCAGAAGGAGAGGGAGTTTCAGCTGGCTATGGAGCACCTGCGCAGAGAGCAAAGAGTAAGTGCAGCCGTCAGCAAGGATTTCTTATTTTCATGTGTGGCCTTATCCTCAAACTAAAAAATAGTGTAACATCTCCTCTAACGTCATTCCTCTCTGTGTCAAGTTGGCAGCAAAAAGACAAGCACAGGAGACGGACTCAGTGTTGTCCCCAGAGTTGTCTCCATTTTGTCTGAAGGCAGGCAGCATGCGTCGAAGCAGCAGCAGACGAAGAAGATCGCACAGGACGCTGTCAGAGGAAACGGGAGAGGAAGCTGCTGAAGAGAAGTTTGACCCACTGGATGAGCCAATGGTACATCAACCAACAATCACTGTCTGCACATGTCATGTTCTTATTACAAACCACGGGTGCTAACACATCTTCTCTGTTTCTGTAGCCTCCTCTGTCTCCACTTCCAGCCCATCCCCTGCTGGCCACGCTCTCCGCTCACCCCCTTAGCACCCGAAGAGGAAGCCAGGTCAGCATCTTCAGCGCTTTCCGGGCACGCAACAACTCAGAGGCTGACTTCGGGGATGATGAGTACAGTGTTCATGGGGACGTCTTCAGGAGTCGCGCCAGTTCCACAGCAACGCCCTGGAAGAGAAGGACAGGCAGTGTGCGGAGCCACTGCTCTCAGATCTTCACCCCCAGCCTCAATGTCAACGGCCGGCTCAACATCTCCCTGGACCAGAATGGAGTCACCACTCTGGGCCTGCATACTCCCACCTCTATGCCTGCCTGCAGCATGGAGAGGGTCAGGGAAGACACAGTGAGTGATACAAGCCTGTGTGTGATTGACATTCTGCAAAAGTGAACGAGATGCAGTCTTAATAGTTAAATCTGCTACTTTGTTTTGTTCATGTTTCCTGATGCAATTGTTACCTTGGATGTGACTCATGAGAAAGAAACAGAGAGGCAAACCTGTCAACTGGCAGAGGGAATAAATGCAGGTTACTCGCATAAAAGAACATACATGTTTGTGCTAACTTTGGTATGAGAATGTATAATAATAATTATCATTATTATGTTGCAATGCCATGTTTCTACAGTAGCACAGAGAGGACTTACCAAGCAAATTTTGCACTGTTTTTATGAGGGATATTCAGTTGGTTGCAATCTGCATCCTCACCCCTAAAGGCCGGTACATTTTTCACGCTACACCTATAATGAGCAAATTATTCTCCATTAATAACGCGCCAAATCAAAAGAGAAGAAAGCCTTGTACTTTATTTGTTGGTGTTTTCTGTTCACCAGAAGCCCACCAATGCAGAGGACACAATTCCCAGGCACCTCCTCCAGCCCTCTCCGACAGTTACAGAGCCTCCTCCTGTGCAGAGGAAACGAGGACTGAGCTCTGTCAGCTTCCTCAGTGACGCCATGGATGGTGAGTCCCTCTGAATATTAAAGGAATTGTTATGACGTTTCTGTGACTTGATTTAAAGTTCAAACCAGCAGCCATTTAACTCAGTTAGCACAAAGACTGAAAATGGGGAAAGACCCTAGAAGCAGGAAGTGGTGCCGGAAGTGTGAGGTACACTTTAATTTTTTTTTTATGCATTCAGAAATATATTGTGCTCATCAAGTGAGCTTCAGAGGCGCTTGTCTGAAATTGTTACCTTCGGACAGAGCCTGGCAAGCTGTTCTCCATGTGTCCAGTCATTATGCAAAGCTAATTTAACTGGCTACTGGCTGTAGCTTTGTATTTACTGTACAGGCAGGAGAGTGGAATTAATCTTCTTATCTAGCCCAGCCTGTAAATGAGCAAAGTCAAACCAAATGTCAAACTTTTCCTTCAAAGACTCCTGTTTTAGCTCTCACTATGTTGAGCCTCAGAGACCAATCACAGATTGTAGCTAGCATAAAACTCAGTGCTGGCCTTCAGATTATGTCTACCGATGTTTGAAATGAAAAGAAAAGCAACCACAGGTTCACATTTCAAATTGGAATTTAATGAAAAAGCCCACAGACAAATGGTTCACTGGGGTGTGTCTTTTGCAGAGTTGGAGGAGTCGAGGCAAAAGTGCCATCCCTGCTGGTACACATTCGCCAAGAAGTACCTGATATGGGACTGCTGCCCCTGGTGGCTTCAGCTGAAGGACTGGGTGAAATGCATGGTGATGGATCCTTTCCTGGATCTGGGTATCACCATATGCATCGTGCTGAACACCCTCTTCATGGCCCTGGAGCACTACCCCATGACCGACGAGTTCAACACCATGCTTTCAGTGGGCAATCTGGTAAGGGCTTTTTAACGATAGGGTTGGGCAGGTTTCCAGCGTGGCACACACTTTCTCTTAAGTGCTGCTGGGTTAGCAGTGGAGAGGGCTGAAAGCCTAAGTGAGAAGACAGCAAAGAGGAAAGACGAAGAGCATTCACTCAGATAATGTTTTTCTATATCAGGCAGCTGGGTTTTTTATAGCCAGTGCTATGTGGGACCGAGGGTCAAACAGGGCCATGTTGATCCTTTTTCAAAGGTTCTGCTTTAGACTATTTGTGATTATCCTTGGCAAGAGGATGTATTTTTAGCAGGAGGTGGGACTGATTCCCTGATTTGTATTTTGTCATCTCCCCCTACTGGTATATCATAGACTCTGCCAGTGTCTTCAAGTTTGAAAGCCTACTTAAAAGTAGACAAATGGAAGTAAAACTTGTAACCAAGTTGCTTATGTTTTCAGTCCATTTAGTCTGTGTTTTGTACATTGGATCTTAAAAGCCTTAGAATATTTCTAATGAACAGGTGATTAGTTTGTTGTGCTGCTCCACTAAAAGGTTTTTTTTTGCATTGTAAGAGGACATTTTGAAGAATTCTTGATATTTTTTCATTGATTTGGTTTTATTATTTTTGCTGGGTTTAAGACATTTCTAGGCATCAGTGATTCTTGAGGAAGAGAGTTGATTGTTGGGTCTGATTCCCAGGTGATCATTGTAACCCTTTGCGTTGACGGCTCCTCAACCAACAGCATCAGTATTTGACGATTGGGGAATTAGACCCAGTGATCTACTTTGAATGGCATTCACAGACAAAAACAACTGACAAATCCTGCATAGTGCACCTTTAAGGCAACTTAACCCTAACCCTAACCCTAAAGACATCATTGACATTTTATCATCTAACAAAGTTGTTAGAGGGAAACTGTTAGCAGTCATTTGCCAGTTCACACATCCAGCAAATACAGAGCAAGATTTCTATTTGTTTGGAGCTGTGTTGGTTCACCTGGTGAATGTATATCACCAACCCCTTGGGGAAATATCTGTTTAGCTGCTTTATCTCTTTAGTGCTTCACTATGCTCAACTCCTAGGCTGTAATTGTAATAATCAGCTGAACAGGTAGGGTACATAGTTTGTAAGAGGTCCTTCGCTGAAAGCATTTGCCTGCTAATGGAATCAAGGTGGATGAGAGTCATGTTCACTGAGGGAACTGTAGACTGAGGTGGTTATTATCTGTGGGTCAAGTGGCATTGTTCATATTACAAAAGTTCATATAAACATTGTGCAGTTTGAATTAAGTATTTATTTATTTATTTAGGATTAAACTTTGGTACTTTTTCCACTTCTTAGGTGTTCACAGGAATCTTTACAGCTGAGATGGTGCTGAAGCTGATTGCCATGGATCCCTACTACTACTTCCAACAGGGCTGGAATATATTTGACGGCGTCATTGTCTGCCTCAGTCTGATGGAGTTGGGTCTCTCCAATGTAGAGGGGCTGTCTGTCCTGCGATCTTTCAGACTGGTAACAGAAGTTTTTAACTTTAATTCATTTTCTGACATTTCTTGCTTTTGTATTCCTTTAACAGATGCAACAAATCAAAGGTGATTGACATATGTGGCAAATGATGCATGTTTTATTATAGTAGAGTAAGCAATTAATACTACATATACAGTGAAAATGTTGTGATTCTTTTTGCATGACCGAACAATAACTAGTTTTGTTCTTTGTACTGAGGGCTGCTCAACAATTCAATCAGTCCAAAAAGTGAGGAAACACCATGAGAGTATCAAACTGGCACAGATATTACCGAATGCGTAATTTCTTAAGTTAAAGTTAAACACGCAGCTTCATGTAACCATGCATCATTTGACTTCTTCGCCTTATTCTCTTCATCAGTTACGAGTCTTCAAGCTGGCAAAATCCTGGCCGACTCTCAACACTCTCATCAAGATCATCGGCAACTCAGTGGGCGCTCTGGGAAACCTGACACTGGTGTTGGCCATTATCGTATTCATCTTTGCTGTGGTGGGCATGCAGCTTTTTGGCAAGAACTACCAGGACTGCGTGTGTAAGATCTCCAATGACTGCCAACTGCCACGCTGGCACATGAAGGACTTCTTCCACTCCTTCCTGATTGTGTTCCGGGTGCTGTGCGGCGAATGGATCGAGACCATGTGGGATTGTATGGAAGTGGCCGGGCAGCCCCTCTGTATCCTGGTGTTCATGTTGGTCATGGTCATTGGGAACTTGGTGGTGAGTATTTCATTTATATTATTTAAATATCTGTTAATTAAGTTAATAATGATAAAAAAAAAAATATGTCTCTACCATTAATACTTGCTAGCATACAACATACAACAGTCCCTTGTAATTCAATCAAGCCTAATCCAATATCATAAAACAAAAAAAATATTAAATATAACACATATTTAAATTCAGTACATCCAGATTTTGTTTAGATCCACATCACATTGTACTCACTTATAGAAACCAGCCACATACATACAGCTGATTTATTTCCCTGCGAAATAAACTAAAATGTGGGAAAATGCATTATTTCAGGATGTTAAAGAAAGTGAGAAAAAAAAATCCTGGAGCAGTCCTTTTATCTGGATCTGCACCAAAAGTTAAGGGGGTCTATTCTGGGTATGGACCCTTTCTCCATCCAAGTTTCATGAAGGTCCATTGAGTAGTTGTGTTGAAAAACCAACCAACCAACAAATTGACACGGGTTAAATCATAACCTCCTTGGCCCAGTTAAAAAGACAGAATATCAGCAGCCTTATCCTTTAACAGCACATAATAACAGGAAGTCGCCTAGAGAGAAATTCAATTTCACGTCAATGGACCCAAGTGTAACTGCTGTCAAATCCAAAGGATGATGTCATGAGTAATCAGGGATTATGTTGAACCAATCAGGATTGGTGATTCCATAAAATGAGGCTGGGACATCCTTTCACAGTTGTTGGAGGCTTGTTAATACATTTAGCAAACTCAGATATCTGTGTAGCTGCAGTGGTTTGTGTCTTCTTCTTTAGGTGCTCTTGCACAAGCGCTTGTCACTGAGAAAGTGGTTGTGTCACAGCATCATGCTAACTATTTTACAGATTAGCATTTGCAGACTTCAAAACCGATCATGTCTGGACAACATATAAACCAAGTGTTGTCCCGCTTCAGTAATACATATATAATATCCGTACGTGCTTTCGTGCAAGCCGCAGACACACTCTGCACGAGGAGCGGCTTTTCCGCAGCCTCATGACCGACGGGGCTGAATGTTTTATCCGCTGCTAATGAACTAAGCCTTATGGGTGAAATTGTGACCAAAGGACAGTACAAAGGATCAGCCAAGGCCACAGAGTGGTCTCAGTGTCAGTCCAGTCATTTCGGGTTCAGACTTTCACTCAGGATCAAACACAGTTTGCACATCATTACATGCAGCTGTTTCTATAGAATATGGTTCATCTGTGTGACAGCTCTGTTTGAAAAAAACTGCTGTCACTCATAGAGTCATAGAAAGGATACGTATATTTGTTAGTCCGCGCATATGGTGATTTGCTGTCCAGCTGTGTCCTGTAAGCAAACGTTAATGAGAGCAGATTAAAAAAAATCCGGAAGTGCAGGCAGTCACAGTCACATTTATTCATGATTAGTGTAGAGTCACTTTTGAAACATATAAAACATGCCCACAAGTTGTTTTGTTGTAATCTGTTTCTGTAGCACTAATGACACTAAACATTTTGTATTTATTACTATTATTATTATTATTATTATTATTATTATTATTATTATTATTATTATTATTATTATTATTATTTAGGCTAGAATGCATTTTCAGGTTGTTTTTTTAGTTCTATTTTTACTTAAGCTATGTTTAGACTCCTGACCCGACCACCACAAAACTTGGCTGGGGATGTGTGTTATGTAAGTCCAAATAAGAAACAAGTTTGCCACTAGTGGCTTTTGCATTTTACGTTAAGCAAAAATTAGAATAGCATTATGCACTGAAATATGAGCATCATCTGCAGAACAGTCAATTCAACTCTGCCACAAAACTGTTCTAAAAGCCTTTCAGGCTTTTAGAAAAAAATGGAGCAAGGCTTGGACTTCCTGTTGGATATGGTTCAAACACCTGTTCCCATCATGCCCTCTGTTCTCTTGGTCATGAAATGTTAGTTTATTCCACATTTAATCCTATGCTCTGATATGTATCTGTCATAAATCTTTTAAAAACCTTTTTGGTTAACCTGTGATTTATATTCATATTTGTCAGCCAGATCTATAGAGTGCTACTGGAGTGAGTCCTAATTGAGTTAGGATTTTTGCACTTCCCGTTCCCTTGTCTCAACGTCAATGGGTTTTTGAATCGGTTTTTGTTATGTCTGAAAAAAAGAGCAGCTTGGGCCTGCAGTAGAAGAGGCTGCAGTTTCAGGATTGCGATTCTGGGAGCATTATTTGACTCCACCAAGTCAGTTGAAATAACAGGATCATTTAAACTTAATTTAAATGGAACAATAATTAATAAATCCAATCTGACGCTCCACGCTAATGAGACTGTGGCTGTTCAAAAAAGAAGAGCGTGTTCTTTCTGTATCACTTAAAGAAGGGATCATTGTAGGTGCATGTTATGTTTAACAATTAACATCAATTTTAGCCGCTAATGCATTATTTACCTCAAAATGTTCCCATTTATATCTGTAATGTTAACCTCCAACTCAACTCAAACAAGTAGCTAGATATGTCTGCTTGTCAAAAGTAATGTTAGCTAAATAACTTTAACTGTCAGCACAACAGTGAACAACACCTCGCAGCTAACTCAGAAAAATGAAGAAGTGCCTTTAGGCACTGGCCAACCAGCAGACATCTTAGCAATACACAGGCCCCTATCTAAATGAATTGGCAGAGAACCATGACTTCAATGGTCAACAGGACATAACACAATGCTTATAGAATCAGTGTTGAAAATGTTTGGGGATTTTTCCCCTAAACAAAGTTTAAAACACTTCTTAAGCTAATATGGGACTGAATTTTTTTTTTTAAAAAGTACTGTTTTACAGTTAGCATTAGCATACACAAGCTAGCTAGAGCTGATAAAATCAGACTTTTTCGGCAACAATCCATTGTCAAGAAGTAGAAATTCAGAAATGAGGAGACTGTTTTTGTTTCCCTTCGTGTAAAATTGAAGACCCATAGTTTCAATAGCCTTGACAAAGGATGAATGGTGAAAAGACTTGAAGAACACACAGCCATTCTCCTGTTTTACACTAACTGGATAAAGGCACCCCCAGTTACCTTGCCAGGGCAAAGACCATCGTCTTCCTTATACAGTTTAATGGACAGAAAACTCCTCTGCGCATGAATCATGGAAAAGCTGTTTATCCAAGGGATTATCCAGGATGCTTAGGGGCGAGAAGGTCAGAGAGCATTCATCACTAATCATCTGCTCATGCTCCGCATCTCTGACTGGCTCAGTGGCTAAAGATGATCCTAACCAACTGTGCACATCACACATGCACAGGCAGTACGCACACGTACACACACATGCTGCTTTGCAGAGCTGTGCTTGATGCTGCTGCTCTCTAAGCTAGTAGACAGATTACTTGGGAGTTTGATGTTTGGAAACTTGAGTTCAGTGTAGCTGAAAGCACACAAAGCCATATGTGTCTGAGTATATCTGGGCAGATTTTCCTCCTGAATTTACAATGCAGGATTTTCCAGTGTTGACAAAATATGTGGCCTATCATGTCATGCATTAGGTGTGTGATCCTTTAGCCTAGACTAGGCAGTGAAGAAGTCAAGAAAGATGGAAATACCGCATTTTCTGCCATTATCAGACTGAATGGCTATAAGATGAAGGCAATACACTGATAATATGTCCAAAACAAATGTCATGTAAAGTAACATTTGTATTTCAACAGGTGCTGAATCTTTTTCTGGCCCTGCTGCTCAGCTCCTTCAGCTCAGACAACCTGTCTGCCCCAGATGAAGACGGCGATTTGAACAACATCCAGATCGCCATCGCCCGCATCAATGCTGGTGTCTCCTGGCTCATGACGCATATCATAGACCTCTTCAACCGCAGCTTGAAACGTCGTCGAAAGGAGCAGACCAAAGAGCCAAGTCATGGGATTAAGCTGGTTGGAAATCATGTTGAAAGTAATGGGGGAATTTTTGGACGCTATGGAGAGAAATATATCATGCCGGAGGAGGACAGCTACATGACAAATCCAAACTTGACTGTCATCGTTCCAATCGCACCTGGAGAGTCTGATGTGGAGTTTCTCGAGGAGGAGGAGATTTCTGAATCATCAGAGGATGAAGACAACAAAGTGAGTTCTGCACATCCAGAGATGGTTCAGGGTTTAGTTTATTTAGTGGGTTTATCCTTATGTGTCATGATACAAAGAACGCAGGTAGGACACAAGGAGCAAACAGGACAAGGGAATCCATGTGGCAACGCAGGACTGGGAAACTGACAGAGAAACACAGACAAGTTGACTAAGAGAGACAAAGATTTAAATACATAAGGAAGGACAGGTGAAATTAACTGGGCAATCAACAAAAGGTGAGGAAAAAACACAAAGACAGGAAATGTAAAAGAGAACGTAAAAGAAAAAAAATAAACCTTCAAAATAAAACAGGAAATATTTAAACTAAAACCCAAAACCATTACCATGGGTTTACAATTGACCTGAACCTTCATGGTTTACTGCTGTAGAGGTATTTGGGCAGTAATAGCTACCAAACTAGTTTTTGCTAAACTATATTTCCTAGTTAAATAGTAAAATGATATTTTGTCACATGCAGCTCTGCTCTGTATGAGCTGAAAAGGTTGCACAGAGTGACCACTTCAGTATGGCAGGTTTTTGCCTTTGATTCCTGAAACTACCACAACTGTCTTGCTTCACTTACTTGGGTAAAGCTAGAAGCATCATTATTGCCCAGGTGGGAAGAATTATGTTAAAAGATTATGGCTGTTGTTTGATTTAATTGTTCTGTAATTTCCTAACAATTTCAAGAAGTTTTAGTAAATAAATAGGTGAAGTATTTTGGTTCATGGCATATGATTGAATAAGCTTTTCCTTGAAGCGCCATTCTAAACCGGATAAACATTGATTCATAAGCACTGTTAGGTAACTCTGGAAATTAATTAGAATGAATAAACTGCAATTGCACTGAACAAACTAACATCTGTTTCCCCAATTAGAAGGAAAATACATAATATTTTTCAAGAAATTTCTAGGAAATTAATGACTCATAATAAAAAGTTTTAAGTAATGTAACATGACTTGACTGATGTGTGGTCAGTTCAGTCACACCCGCTACAGTTGATTTTTAAAGCTTTACCTTATTGCAAATACACAGTATTTTGTTCTTGTTCTTTGAATCTAATTTACACTGTTGTCATAATATTAACAGTACAAGGGAAAGACGTACATTGGAAAATTAAACATCGAGGAGGAACTACATGATTTTTTAGTAGCAGCTTGTCTGTTGTCTCTTCATGCAGAAAATGTTCTCGAAAGATCTTTCAAAGAATACACCAATTCAGCAGTGTTTGTTTTGATTCCTAGTCTTAAAAGGAAAAACATTCACCAAGTTGAAGAATCTAATCAGTTTTCCAATCCGTGATGGGTGCGGGACAAAACAGGCAGAACAGAGGTGGGGGTGGGCTCTGAAGGGGACGGCGATGCGGAGGCTTTCTGGAGACGTAAGCTGTTAATCTGTAGAGCAGACAAGGTGAACTCTGATGGACTCTAGTGCCATGGTGAGACAAATATAACTTGGGAATCCAGATGTCTTATTTACGTCTGAACAACTTATGAGGGTTTACATCGTGCAATAAACATCTAGCAAAAAACCTGATGAACCTAAAAAAAAAGTATTTTTAGTCAGTCATCGCTGTTATTTGTTATCATTAGGGATTTGTTAGTTTCAGTGTCTTGTACCTCGGCTAATGTGCCATTGTTATCATGTTACAGACCTTTCTGCATGCTGCAGTAGGGTGCTGCTTGGCTGACTCAGCCCCTTGCTGTGAATACTAATCCCAAACCAATCCATATACAGTATCTGGATCGGTTTTAAAAAATGTGCACTTTACATGACAAGGGCTTGTAATAAGCCTTTTCACAGAAGGCACTTGAAGAAGGAAAAGCACAGGTGGATATAATGCAATTAATAATGGCTGAATTAATTTTAGCTGCTTCAGTTTCAGGGTCCTGGCGCTGTGCTGATGATGACTCACTGTTGCACTGGCATCACTTACTGCTTAATATTATTTGTATCACCTGTGCTTTCCCTGCTATGACGCGACAGAATGTCGGCTGGGAAAAAGACCTATAATCATAGGGACAGTATTAAAAGGCCTTACACATTGAAACATGGTTGATTTGCATGGTACATGAAACGTGGTTTATTAGTCTTTTATTCAAGTTGAAGTTGGGACTATGCTAAAATCTGTCTACTAATAATTATGCTGTAAATTAAACATGTAAGTTATCCTAGCGCTAACACCAGAGTGTGGGAGATAATTCTCTAAGGTCTAATTGGGTGTATCATCTTTTGGGACATAAGTAAGATATAAAAGACTCAGACCACTCCAAGTTCAGCTCATCTTAGCTTACTTTAGCACAAAGAATGGTAACAGTGGGATACAGCTAGGCTGACTCTGTAATCAGAAATCACAATCTGCATCTCTGAAGCTCGCTGATAAACATTTTATAGCCTGTGTTGCTTGTTTCATCTGTACAAAAACTGAAGAAGAGAAAGATTTGAGTGTTTAAATTATGTGCTGGACTGTTTCTTGCCTGGAAACATTAAAGGAGCACTATGTAGTTTTGGAGAAGAAATTAAAACTTTATTTTGATTTTCATACCTACAATATCACTGAGGTAATAATATATACTTGGAAATGTTCATCTTTTCCCCAACTGAATAAACAAGCTGTTCTCAGAGGAAAATAATGTCCCTGGAACACTGTTTGAAGATATAAAGTTGGCAGAGTCCACCAAATATAAACAAAGTAAAACAGTATGAAACTGTGTAGTTCTTTATAGGTTGTTCAATTTGTTGATTCAGTTTATTCAGTCATGACAACAAAGAGAGTTTGTTTAGGCGTATAAAATTTCCTGTTGAAGATCTTTCTCTTCTGATTAGAATTTCTTCTAACCAACTGCTGGTCTTAGCTTAGCATATTTACAGTAATACATGGTTTCGAGCTTCTCATCTATATCTCAGCATGAAACTGCATAATTGTATTCCCTTAAATGTCCCAAACTCTTCCTTCAAATTCCTCCTGGTTAAATAACAGAGAGGAAATGAGATCGCTGAGAGAATCAGTGTCATCGTCACCGTCCTCTTGCCTTAGTCTAATTCGCCCCTCCTGTTTCGCCCGGATTCCTCTGTCTCTCTCTGTCGTGTGTGTATTTGTTGAGGTGGAGGGTGTGTCACTCCTGTCCTCTCTGGCAGGCAGACAGCAGCAGGCCAGATGTGGAGCCAGGCCCTGCAGAGCAGATTATACTGACACAGCTGAGGAGAGCCAGGCAGGGCCAGGCTGGGCTGAGCGGGCTGCAGTCTGGCTCTCTCTCTCTCTCTCTCTCTCTCTCTCTCTCTCTCTCTCTCTCTCTCTCTCTCTCTCTCTCTCTCTCTCTCGCTCTCCCTCTCTTCCTCTTTCCCTGCCGTGCTTCGCTCCACAACAAACTAGAATTAGGCTTCAGGGAAAATGGAAATTAAAAAAAAAAAAAAAAAAAACCTCCTCCAGCCCTCCACCGGCTTAACTGGGCATCAGCAGCTGCTCACCAAAAAACAAGGATGCATTTTACATGTGTAAAGCTTTAACTACACATGGAAATGGCAAGGCTGTGGGTATGTGGAAGTTAATTGTGAATTAATTGTCACCTACTTTATCTTTTTTTTTAAGTCGATCACTTTAATGCATAAAACAGCCTTTGTGCACATGTATCTCAGCTTCATTCATCAGAAATATCACTAAGCTTGCTGTTTAATACAAGGTTGAATTGCCAAAATGCCTTCAGTGGACTTTCTCTCCGCTCTGTCTTCGGACACTGAGAATGGTAGTGCTGGTAATCTGGTCTCCAGGTCATGTGGATGCTCTTTAATGCTGGATTAGACTTCGTACTGGTTTATAGGATTGAAGCTGCACCTCTGTCCTATAAATCATGTGAAATATGTTGCTGTTGCAACACAAGAAAATCTCATCAAAATTGTATTAAGGCTCTGAAGAGATTGAAAGGAAAGGCAATACATCTAGGTGAGCCAGCTTTGATGGGATAAATCCGGACTGAATACAGGGCAGAAAAAAAATGCTGCTGCGCTGTTTTGAAAGTTTTAAGCACATTGCACTTATGGCCACGCCCCAATCAGTGATGTCACTGCAGATGTTTAACCTTTGACACCTGATGGATAACACCTGCAAAACCCACCAATTCAGACAACTGTTGGTTATGTTATGGAGGTCCGTTTTCTGTGCTTTACATGTGTTCACGCGACCAGTTAAGCACATAATTGATCTCAGATCGCAAGTAAGACATTGGTTGGTAACACTGATATTTCCTACCACGCAGGAGAAGATCAGCCTATCAGAGGGCAGCACAGTGGACCTGAGAAAGCCTGGAGAGGAGATTGACGACTTATCAATGCTGGATGAAGAGAGTATGGAGCCGGAGGAATGCTTCCCAGAATGTGAGAGTTAAGGGTCGTCAACTTTCATTAAAATGTTATTTTTACACCACAGTTGATTTGTGCAGTGTAATCTGTGCCTGTTTGTCTTTGCCTTCCCACTCAGTCTGCTCGAGGCACTGCCAGTGTTGCCACATCGATACCAGCCGCGGTCTGGGTCAGGCCTGGTGGAGGCTGAGGAAGACCTGCTACCAGATCGTGGAGCACAGCTGGTTCGAGACTTTCATCATCTTCATGATCCTGCTCAGCAGTGGGGCTCTGGTACGGCTTCTAGGTCATTTAAGATGAACAGTGATAAACTGGGAACTCATCGAGCGAAGACTTCGTAGAAACACAAACAGAAGAGCAACTGGTGTCATTTTGTCACAGTGTTAGATTCAGAGCAGGAAGGGCGCACCACACCACTAACAAATCAGCTTCTACGGGAGTTCATTAATGAATGTGAATTTAAACAATAGGCTGACATCAATAAAACATTTCTAGAAGTTGGATTGGAATTTCTGCCTTCTTCCCTTCAGTGTCTGGTGCCTGTTCTGTGACTGAATACGGTGCCTGCTGTGTTTGCCAGAAGCTTGTTTATAAGATAAAGAACTTATTTCAATACAACCGATCAAATCTTTGTGTTAAGCAATAAGCATTGTATTATATCATCATCTACATGACCTCACATCATCAAGTCTTCTTATCCAACGTGAACACATCTAGTCCTGTACCTTAGCTTGTTCGCTGGGTTTGCATGCTATTAAATTAGTAATTAAAATTTGCACAAAGTAAGCTGCTTGTAAATGGTGTGGTGCTTGCTCTTCACTACTGCTGTGACACTGCTACTACTACTAATGTTTTGTATGTTTAAACAACAGTTGCAATGAGCTGTGGTGACGTTTTCTCAAACCTTCTGCTGCAGGCATTTGAAGATATCTACATAGAGAAGAGGAAAGTCGTAAAGGTAGTGTTGGAGTCTGCTGACAAGGTCTTCTCCTACATCTTTGTGCTGGAGATGTTCCTCAAGTGGATTGCGTATGGCTTCAAGAAGTATTTCACCAACTACTGGTGCTGGCTCGACTTTCTCATCGTGGATGTAAGTGAAAATGTAGCTGTAACTCACACGTTATGTCGCACTAAATGAGAGAGTGCTGGTAATTAAAGGGATAGTTTGGGTTTTTTGAAGTGGGGTAATATAAAGCACATATCTATAGTCGGTCTGTTCCCTACTGTAATCACCGATCAGCGCAGCCTCAGTTTGGAGAAGTAGAGAGCCGCTCCAGCCCAGACGCTCAGCTTTGTGCCGCAGTGAACGGGGTCCAGAGAAAAAGCGAAATAAACCACCTAAAACAAGGCTCACCTTAAAAAACATGATGTATATGTATATAAATATGTATATGTAAAATTCACACCATTTTACATCGCCTTCAGACCGGCCTTTCTTTTGGCACTACATTTTCTCAACTGCAGAACCCCTGTATTCCTACACAGTTGCGTTTTGTTTTTATCGAAAGTAAACCTCTCGTCCAGCAGCTGGGCCTCGCACTGTATTCCGCCGCTCGCAGATCAGCTGTTGCCCATTTGCGCTAATGCGTAGGGATATGGGGGTTCTACGGTTGAGAAAATGTAGTGCCAAAAGGAAGGCCAGTCTGAAGGCGATGTAAAGCGGTGTGAACTTTACATATCCAACGTACACTTGAACTGTTATAGACTTTATTAAGGTGAGCCTTGTTTTAGGTGTTTTATTTCACTTTTTCTGTGGACCCCGTTCACTGCAGTGCAAAGCTGAGCGTCTGGGCTGGAGCGGCTCTCTACTTCTTCACACTGAGGCTGCGCTGATCGGTGATTACAGTGGGGAACGGATCGACGATAGATATGTACTTTATATGACCCCACTTCAAAAAACCCGAACTATCCCTTTGAAAATCACATGTTGGGAATTCAGATTGAGTTGTAATCCCTCTTAGTGTATCTGAACACAGCCTTTTATGATTGTGGGATTTACAGCTTGGAAAGTGTCATGTTATTCACAGAAAAGGACTTGACAGTTGATTTATGCTTTGCAGTAACTGGCTAATTTCTGGACCAAAATTGTGTTAAAATGACCCCCCCCTTTAAAACCCCATTTAAAACAGTCAGTTTACTAGAAATATACAGATTGCTTAATCGCACTCTAAACCGTTGTTTCACTGTAGAATTCACATTTGCCTTCATGCCAGGATTTTGCCAGACAAATACAAGTGCTCCATCGATCGGAGTCATGTTACACTTTCTGAGCGTCTTCATGCAAACTTCTGGGTAAAATAGATGGCTCTGTAGTGTTTAGACATTCGAAGCGCCCGAGGCTTGCAGCCCGAGGCCTCTACTTGACCTCTGATTTCACCTGCTGTTACACAGATCGCCACAGACCGCTCTATTGTTAGGGTAAGTTGTAGTTAGCAGGTCCCAGGTGAGTATGGGCTCTTGAGACTGGAAAATGTGCATCTGCATCACAAATGCTTCTGTGTTTCTTCACTCGTAAGTGCTTTCTGTTGTGATATCAAAAGCCACTGTCTTGTTTCTAAACAATTGCACTTCTTAGAAATGTGCTAAAATCTTTGTGGTGCTATAGACAGTCACTCTTTGAATCGCTTACTTCAGGACTTTGGCTTTTATATCAAGAACAACTGCAGTGCCATGTACTCTTAGGTTTATCTACGGAAGATCTGGTGTTTCTTATCCAGCTTTTTAAACCTATAAATATGTTGCTTTACAGACGTTATACTTATTGTTAATTAAGAAATGCGCTGGTTGAGTTTATGTCTAAACTGTGTGTTATTTGTCAGACCTGCCTCTGTTTCTCTCTATGAAAAGTTCCACCTTACTTTCCTTGACTAAGAGTTTTTATTTCACCGTCTGTACTTTCTTTGAGCCAAAAACTTCTCTTGTCCCAAAAATAAACTATTATGAGTATCTTCTTTAGATATATTGGACAAACACATGTGTAAATAGACTTTTATAAAGAAATACAGACCATTGGGGCCTTATTGGTCCTAAATTGTTTTTAATAAACTTGGATCAATTGGATGCAAATTGGCAAACAAATTTGGCAAAGACAGATATAAATTCTTTATAAAACTCACTCTATTTGATATATATACATATTGAATATGCATATATAGCTGAGTATGCATGCATGGACACTATTTGTCTATATGTGCATACTTGTCTGTGTTTTGTCATCATCGATCATGACATGAATTTTCTTTCTTTTTTTTTCATCATGCCATTGTCATTCACAGCTGTCATCCACGGGTCATTCAACAGCGGAATACCATTTTGTTTTGTTCTGGATGTAGAATAGAGTGGAAGTCTAAATTTGCTAAAAGATGATACAACAACCAAAACTAAATCTAAACCTCAAAAATTAAGTCAATGTGTTCCTAACTGTGGAATGTCCCAAAATACACCAAAAAATCTATTGGCTCTTCAAATGTTTTCTACCTGTCTTTTATAACATTTTTTATACTTTTTCTTTAAAAGTTACATAATTGCTCAAAAAATGTATGCATTTCCTTGACTAATGTGTTGGTAGTACTATGTAACATTTCTTATTCAGTGCATTATGCAATATTTTTGATCTTTAAAAATATACATATATATATATATATATATATCTTGCTACCTTTCTCCCCAAAAGTTTAATCATGAACAAGAATTGACTTACACTTTTAAATTTATACATGTCTTCCTGTACTTCATATAGGTGTCCTTGATAAGCCTGGTGGCAAATTCACTGGGATATTCTGACTTTGCGGCGATCAAGTCCCTGAGGACCCTGCGGGCTTTGAGACCTCTCAGAGCTCTGTCCAGATTTGAGGGGATGCGGGTGAGGAAAAAAAAAAAAAAAAAACTTTTCTGAGCTGATGTCACATATCTCTTTTACATCAAGAATAATGCAGAATTGTATCAACAACTGTTGGAGGGTTTTTAACTATTTTTGCCTAATTTACCCATCAGGTTTCCACATTAAGCTAGGATTTTCAGCATTATATAAAACACTACTGTGCTCTGCTGCTTGTAGTGACTATGTACAAACAAACCCTCAAATACTGTCAGATGATCGTATTATATTTTAAATTGAAGGCACTCAGTCAACACAAACGTACACCGATGTTTAAATCCGCTTAATTCTGCTTAGTTAACACTTAAATTATTAGTTAAGCATTAGATCATGAGCTAAATAAGAACGAGCCCCATAATCAGACTAAAACGGAATTAATTGTTAAAAAACATCAAATACGTAGGCACCGATTCATATATATGAAGCCAAGCAAGTAGACAATGTCAGTGCTGTGAGACTAACCTGTATCTTTTCCGTTGCTCATCAGGTGGTGGTGAACGCCCTAATAGGAGCTATCCCTTCCATTATGAATGTGCTGCTCGTGTGTCTCATCTTCTGGCTCATCTTCAGCATCATGGGGGTCAACCTGTTCGCTGGCAAGTTTGGGAAGTGTGTGAACAGGACAGGGTTCATCCACAGCATCTCTTTAGTCAACAACAAGTCAGAGTGCCTCTCCATGAATGACACCCAGTTCTACTGGACAAAAGTGAAGGTGAACTTCGACAACGTTGGACTTGGCTACCTTTCTCTTCTGCAAGTGGTGAGTTTTTTTCTGCTGCACTGTTTGGAGTTTGTCAGATCTGTCGAGGACACTTTTAAGAATGTGGAATATAATAATGCCAGCATTGTTAACTTTGTTTTTCTGTAGATAAAGTCAATTATTCACAATACAATGCAGTGGCCAGATGGTAATGTTGTGTAATCTTATATTGTGTTGTAGGCTACATTTAAAGGATGGATGGAAATAATGCATGCAGCTGTAGATTCAAGAGGAGTAAGTATATATGTTCTATTTCCAGGACCCTATATTTGAAACATGTCACAGTAACCAGCTGACTTATAAAACTGTTTGTTTTCAGGTGGAGGAACAACCCATCAGAGAAATCAACCTCTACATGTACCTTTACTTTGTCGTCTTCATCATATTCGGATCCTTCTTCACCCTCAATCTCTTCATCGGTGTCATTATTGACAATTTCAATCAGCAGAAGAGAAAGATGAGTATTGTTTGACACTAATTTCAGGCATTATTTATGCCGTATTTGCAAGTTTTTCTGTGAAAGATGGACGCAGCTTATTAGCTATCAGGCTCAGTCACAAGTAATTACACAGTCATGGATTTCAGATGTTTTACATTTTTTAAACTTCAGGGAAAACCAAATATTAGTATTTCTGTGAAAATACTGACTGACCCAGATTTGAGGGAAAATGCTTGTATTCGCCACTTTCTGTTGGTCACTGATCGATTCTTTCTTCCATTTTTTTCTGTAAAAATAATGTTAGCTGTTTCTGCCTTTACTTAGGTGGACAGGATATCTTCATGACTGAAGAACAGAAGAAGTACTATAATGCTATGAAGAAATTAGGATCTAAAAAGCCTCAAAAACCAATACCAAGGCCTGGGGTAATATAATAACACCAGAAAAATATATGTATAACATCCTATAGATATATTTTTGTGTGTGAACTCTTTCTAATAACATACATATTAGATGTATGTGTATTACATCATCCCTCCTGCTGACATTCTCAATAATTTTGTACTAATAGTGTTACACTCACAGACTGATTTGCTGTTTGTTTTTCGTAGAACATGCTCCAAGCCTTCTTCTTCGATCTCGTCTCAAAGCAAGCCTTTGACATCATGATCATGGTGCTCATCATCATCAACATGATAACCATGATGGTGGAAACCGATGAGCAGTCAGAGCGCATGGAGACCATCCTCAACAAGATCAACCTGGTCTTCATCGTGATCTTCACCACCGAATGCCTGATCAAGATCATTGCCCTCCGCTGTTATTTCTTCACAGTTGCGTGGAACATCTTTGATTTCGTGGTGATAGTTCTCTCAATTGTGGGTAAGTATTAGGAGACACACTGCCCAAAAGAGATAACTCAGTACCTATTACCTCTGCCAAGGGGATTATAATGTTTAGGTTGTTGTGCTTTTGTTAGTACAAACGGTTTATCTGTTGTTGAAGAATACCCTTTTAAAACATGGCTTCTCTTTTCTCATGGACTTATTTATGTTGTTCAATGATTAAACCTGGCAAATTTATCCACGTACAAATATGTATGCATATGTATGTATATCCAACATATCATCACTCCCAGCTCCCCAAATGTGGCAGCTTGGACAGTGGCCTTGAGCTTCAAGCTGTGACGCTCTGCTTGTCAAATGAAGTTATATGTATATATATATAGCCCAATTGCCCATATAGCCCATATTGTATATAGCCCAAAAATCACAATCACATTGCTATAGTGGGCTTTACAATCTGTACAGTAAACAATATCCTCTGTCATTAAACCCCCCTTGTAGCAGATAAAAAAAAATGAATTCAGACTTCAGGAAGAACATCAGGACATGCCACACAAGATAATTAGCAAAATATATGAATGAATGAAAAGAATGTCTACATATTTTGATTTTTTAGAAATTACCTCTGATCCAAATACATATTTACATAACTGCTCCTCTAGCGTCACTTTTGCACCTGCAGGGCTCTGCAGTCAAGAAAGCAAAATTAAATATGTAATGTTTGCTTAGGCTTCCAAAGTGAAGCTTGACACAGTTTACATTTCACAACATGTAATAACTTATGGAGTGTTATTAATGTTGTAAAACGGTTGCGGTTTGGTTAGGTTTGAGCACCAGAATTGCTTGGTTACTCAAAGGAAAAGATTGTGCTTTCGGCCAAAATAAAGTGCGCTTGGTCACGTCACATTTGTAACTAACATTACGGTATTCACGCGAGTTAGCTCACTTACAATCAGAATAGCGAAACAGAACATAAACACATCAGCTTGGTCAAACAGGACTCGGGTGACCCTTACCACACCCCAACTTGGAAGTGTCTCGCTCTTCCTGCTCTAGTAGTACACTAAAGCGTGCCTCTGGAAATGATGCTAGAGGGGAAACTGCAGCCTCGTGCTTGGGTGGACTGACTAGGCTGTCTTACTTAACCTTGTTGGGAGTGAGAACAGGCTATCATTAACATATGAATTACCTATTAACAACATAGCTCCGGATAACTGCGGTGGAGTTGTTTTTTGGTTTCTCACTCCTATCCCCATCATGTTACACATTTCACATTTGTTTGTTGATATAAAAATGTTAATCATCATCATTATTTTGCAGTGGGATAACCCGTCCTTACCTTGTCTTTCTCCGTCTTTTCAGGAATCGTTCTTGCAGACATCATTGAGAAGTACTTTGTTTCTCCAACCCTGTTTCGAGTCATCAGACTGGCGAGGATAGGACGTGTTCTTCGACTTATACGTGCAGCCAAAGGAATAAGGACTTTACTGTTTGCCTTAATGATGTCCATGCCAGCTCTGTTCAACATTGGCCTCCTGCTTTTCCTCGTCATGTTCATCTATGCAATCTTCGGTATGGCGAACTTTGCCTACGTGAAAAAACAAGATGGGGTTGATGACATGTTCAACTTTGAGACCTTTGGGAATAGTATGATCTGCCTTTTTCAGATCAGCACCTCGGCAGGTTGGGACAACCTCCTGAGTCCCATCATGGCCAGCTCCCCCGACGAGTGTGACATTAACTTTGTCAATACTGGCACTAACGCCCGTGGAAACTGTGGCAGCCCCTCGGTGGGCATAGCTTTCTTTGTCAGTTACATAATCATCTCTTTCCTCATTGTGGTAAATATGTATATAGCTATCATTCTGGAGAACTTCAGCGTTGCCACAGAGGAGAGTACGGAGCCGCTGAGCGAGGATGACTTTGAAATGTTCTATGAGGTTTGGGAGAAGTTTGATTCTGAGGCCACACAGTTCATTGAGTTTTCCATGCTGTCCATATTTGCTGACACTTTGTCAGAGCCGCTACGCATAGCCAAGCCCAACATGGTCAAGCTGATCTCCATGGACCTCCCGATGGTCAGCGGGGATAGGATCCACTGCCTGGACATCCTGTTTGCCTTCACAAAGCGTGTCCTGGGAGAGTCAGGCGAGATGGATGCACTCAAGCAGCAAATGGAGGAGAAGTTCATGCTGACCAACCCCTCCAAGGTTTCCCACGAGCCCATCACTTCCACTCTGCGCCGCAAACTGGAGGACGTGTCTGCGATCATCATCCAGAGGTGTTACAGGAGGCATTTGGTGCGCCGGCAGATGAAGCAGGCATCCTACCTCTACAGACAGATAAACTACGAGACTGTAGTGGATGTGGAGAGTGCTCCAGAGACAGAGGGCCTGATAGCCTCCATGATACAGCACTTTGGACCTGTGGGGTTGGAGGTTGAAGAGACAACAGAGGACATTCTGCTGTCTTCACCGCCATCTTATGAAAGTGTGACCAGGGGAGCCAGTGACCTCACTGAGGTCGTCAGATTCATATCCAGAGACTCTGAACTCGGGGAGCCTGGTGAAAACTATGAGGAAACCTTTCTTTGAGACTCGACCGTGTGGAGAGTGTTTGTGTGGTTTTTGTTTGTTTTGTTTACAGCAGAGAATATAGGTCAAAATAACTCATGGTCAAAGAGATGTACTTCTTTTTTTTTTTACATATATATTAGCAGATGCCGAGGAAATATGCTATATTTTTATGTAGATCACAGCTTCTGTTTAAATTGAAGAACCCAGAAGTAAGTTTTGTTACACAGTCACAGCCTCCATGAGAGGAGAAAGACTCTGAAATTGTCCTCACACCATCTTAAAAATGGACACTTGGCAGAATGTTGTGATGTATTGGTATGCCCATATCACACATGAAGGTTTAGATGTGTTACACATTTATTCACTCAAAACACTACAAGATCTGCAGTATATTTAACATGAACAGCTTTACCACAGGAAACCTTTGTGAATGTAAATTTTTGATTTAAAATTTTCATTAAAGGTGCAGTATGTAAGAATAGGCCAGATGTCAATGGTCACTGTAAACAAATAAGGCGCAGTACATGTTATTCTGGTTCTGTAAATGAGCCAGAATAACCGCTCACTTTTGCTTTCTGTAGCTATCGTTAGCTAGTTCACTCAGTTACTTTAGTAAGCTG
Organism: Acanthopagrus latus; assembly: GCF_904848185.1. NCBI lineage: Eukaryota > Metazoa > Chordata > Actinopteri > Spariformes > Sparidae > Acanthopagrus > Acanthopagrus latus. The sequence goes on from NC_051059.1 coordinate 6,665,406, forward strand.
TGCAGCTAGCAGTAATGAATGGGAGCTTGGAGTGGTGTGACAGGCGGAAGCTAGGTTGAAGTTTGGCATGCTAACTTCACTAGATATCACTGGATGTATTTGGCATAATGTAAAAACTGTTATTCTAAACAAATTTCTTATGCATTGCAGGCTAACTAATTTGCTCAATCACTGGAGATTTTTTCTTACAGTTGACATAGTTTAATATGTTTTGGTTGCAAAAACTTCTCGGCACTTGCACAGCGAAATTAATACAAAAAGTCTGTAGTGAGGCCACTTCAAGGTCACCTCAAGGCCGAAAATGAGAGTAATGCTAAAGGGACAGCTACAGCCAGGTCCACCAAAGAGGCTGCATTCACACGGCTGCCATTTACCTCTGACACCAGGTTCATACTGCGGTGCTTTCAGACTGAATAGACACTGGATAGTGAAAATCTGGAGGGACGTCAGGCCACATAAAACACCATATTTTTTGATAACCCATTAGTCTCTGTCAGATAACAGTTAACATCAGCATTCAACCACTTCCTAGCTAACATTACTGTCAGGTGGAGTTACATCATACAAAAGGGAAAAACATAAATTATATTAAAAGAATGTATTTCAGCACACAACAACATATTTATTTCAGCCTGGAAGTGAAACACACTGAAAATTTTAGCTAAACATTAGCTAGGAAGTGACCGAACACTAACGTTAGCTAACAAGCTACCAAATATGTTGTTTTTCCCTGAAATATAACCCAGTGTCCCCCCAGATTTGTTCCCCCAGACTCTGCATCATCATCATTTCTGTTGCTGATTAACCAGAAGGGGTTGAAATTATAACATTTGTGAGATTCTCTACATTTACACTACTTGCAACCTGGAAAGTAGCAGTGCAACGTTATCCCAGCATTCAACCTTCCCACCAGAAGAAAATGGCCATCATGTGAATGCAGTCTACTGACAAAGACAACAGAATGGGACACACTACATACATGACAGGATGCAAAACAAAATGAAGTTATACAAGAGGCCTCTAAAATAGTTTTCATTAGTGAAAAAAAGGTTAAGAGGTAGCTAATAAAAACAAATTCAGCTAAATATTAGCAACATTTATTACATCAAACAGCATTTGAGAACAGATTCAAGTAGTTTTATATACTTATCTGTGTTTGTAACAAAAAATATTTATCAAAAAAGTATGTGCACGATCAATTTTCATATTTTTTACAAACACACATTCAAAATTTCCAGATCTCTACAAGTGCTCGGAGGTTTTGAAGCACTTTTACAGCTGTGTGCCTGTTCTGTTCAGCAACAAATTGTAGCCTCGCAGCTCATAAACCAGCAAATAGGACAACTAATGGCAGAACAATACTTACCATCAAACAATTCTGTAGCTATTAGCTATTCTGTAGCTAGCCAGATGTATTGCCAACTAATGAAGACATGGGGGCCATTATGAAGCTGTTAAAATGCTTTCAACCAAAGCCGACGTAAGCTCATAAAAATCTAAGAATTCAAAATTTTAACATTTTACTATTTGAATAAAAAAATTAAAAAATAACTAATTGTAAACCACTATTGTGAAGAAATACACTGTTTTGAGGTTTTTTTTTATGTATGAGGTGTGCTCAATAAAATGGTTCCTTTATATGCACATTGATTGAATGAAGTAGCTTTATATTACATGTGTTTGTAGAGATTTGCTTTTTTGGGTAACATAGCTTCAAGTGTATTCTGGTTGTGACACACATGAGGAAAAGCACAATGTCTTCCTATATTAATATTCAGTCATCACTTTTACTAACACGAAAATATGATAGTAATGTTTCTTTTGTGAAAACTACACATTCTGATTATTTTGTCAAACATAGCACATTGCAAGTTTAACTTGTGTCGATGCAACGATTACAAAGAAGGGCTGTGTGTACTGATAATCCATGAATTATGTGCCTGATTTTGATTATTGTCCGCACACAATCTCTTGAGACCATTAAATTTGATCTGATGGATGTGGATTGGGAGAGCATGAATGCGCTGAGAGCTCATTTTGTATTTAACTGTGCAAAGAACTTTGAGGCTGTGTGATGTGTGTAAAGCTAATTTTTACCTATTTTTTGTAATGTATTTATATTGAAAGACCATTTCAGTGACTCTCATGTTGGCCATAACAAGATATGATCAAATTATAGAAACATGCTGTGTTCATTTTTATATAAAAGACTTTTCCTTGAGAACCTGATTGTCTGTATTGCATTTAGGCTGATCATTTCATGGATTGTTTTATGAAATGGGAATAAAACGCTTCCATATTTATGAGTTTTGCAACTCTCAGTACAGTTTGAATAGGTGAATGACAAAGGTTTTTTTATGTCGATCCATTTAATATTAATAGATATGGTTTTGAATATGCTTTGCTGTACTGAAAAAACAGAGCTATAATTCAAAACTGAGCAGCGTTTCTTCATTTTCACATGAGGAACCAGTTAGCTGATTTGACCTCATTACAAGGCAGTGCGCTGTTAAATCTCTCTCTCTCTGAGTCCATGTGTATGAAAAAAAAAATGTGACAGATGTGCAAACCTCTGCATCTCCTCGGCTGCCTGTCCCTGTGAGTGTATTGCCCTTTAAAGCTTGAATTTGTTTATAATGCCTCCACAAATGCAGTACAATCACATAAAACCCCTCAACAATGTAACCAAAATGGTCCGTTCTGATTAATGATTTCATTTCAGTGAAAAATGCTGGGGAGTCGAGGATCACGCACGGAAAGAAAAAAAAAATATTCATGGTAATGCTGCTGCGTGATTAACCGTCATAAAATCTAGTGGAGTCATGGAAAAAGGCAATAATTTATAGCACAGAGCCATAAAAAATAATCAGACCACAGAAACTGGACTTTTTGGCATTTGTTTGTCTTTTCCATCTCTAGCAGAGAGTTGTATCACAATAAAGGTTGGGATGAGTTTAGATTTCAGCGACCAATTCAAGTGTATGGTTGAGCACTGCCACGTTTTCAGTTTGAAAAAAAAAAAAAAAAAAATCATCAAGGGTGCCAATTTGGACTTAGCCCCAAAGAGATTTCCTCTCTCTTGTCAGGGTGGTCAAATCCAACTCTGACCAGCTGGGATGGAGGGATAATCTGTGTGTAAAAAAAGAGAAAAAAAATCACTTGTTTTAATTACACATTCACAGACACACAAATGCACGCTCTCTCTCTCTCTCTCCCTCTCTCTCTCTCTCTCTCTCTTTCACACTCCACGCAGTGCACATGTGGACATACATGCATTAACATGACTACAACAAATACACACACACACACACACACACACACACACACACACACACACACACACACACACACACACACATTATTGCCATTCATCTTCATAATAGACAGATGCTTACTTTGAATTTAATTTTGGCTTGTGCGTGAAGTGCCAGAAAAATGTGACTTGACTGAATGTGACTTGGTAATTGATCTGATTTTTAAGCGTTTGGACATGTGGCGGAGATTAAAGCTTCATCAGAGAGAGCAAACATTTTTAAAAAGATTAAAAAGGCACTATGTCTAATTACAAAAGGCACCAGCACACAGTAAAAAAAAAAACAGCAATGTCAATGTAATGCATTACAAAATGTCTACATATAATGGACATGCTGAACTCTTATACAAAAGACATTTGATGAATTGCATGTTCTACGTGTGCCTTTTATTCAGATGACATAAACGAAGGTTATGATCATCTAGACGTCATCGGTCCAAGGGGTCAGCGGGAATGTAATTCATTTTTCAACATGAATGTCTATGTGTAATTAAATCTTGTCCATTGAGAGAGCTAAACATGAATGAACCACTCACAGTTCGGAGGCTGCGTTATTCTTATTGTTTGTGTTGTGATATTTGTGGTTACGGTTTTTATGGAAGCCATTCCTGACAAGAAAAAACAAAAGACTTTTAACAATTAGTTGAATTTAAAAAAGGATGTGATTTAAAAAGAGGTGACATCATGCAAATCTTAGAATCTCATAGTTTTGACATGTTTAGCCAAATTTCAAAACTGCATTTTTATCACCTATTTATAAGATGAAAAAGGTCAAACTTGACAAACAGTTACTTATTCACTTTCCGTGGATAAAGAGCAATATCAGTGTTTGTATGTGTGTGTGTTATATGAAATCAGTCCAAGATTAATTTTGCCTAACTTCTGACGGAAATGACTGTCTCTTTTGCTGCTAAATGCTCCACTATGTCTACTAGTTCACAAGTCTGCCATGTCTAGGTTATGATATATCATTAAAATTAGGGAACCTACATATTTAAAGAGCATTTTCACTTCACAAATAAAAACGTGAAAATGATGTGTGTTCATCAGCTTGAGCAACATTTGATCTATTGTAATCATCAGGACAAAAAGCCCCACACACTGTCCTTTTCACTTGCAATCAGGGAAATGTAACAACAACTGAAGGCCCGTGTACTGAAGGGTTAGGGTTAAAGTGCAGAGGACACCCAGAAAATGTTTTTCCTCTATTACTGCATGAGCAGGAAGAGGAGAGACACTCTATAAGTAATACAGTGATTACTGTTGACATACGGAGCTATTCAAGACTTATTTTGATTTTTAAAAAAAGAAAAGAAAAGAAAATGTCACAACAGCCCTAAGTCCTAATATTTACCAACTCAGTGAGTCATATCTTTTTGGCTCATGTTTATAATTTACAAGATTATCTTTTTTTTTAATTAAAGAATAAATCAATTAATATATGTATTCATATATTTACTTTTCCTGTCAGAAGTGGGAAATACATGTTTCTGTAATGGTATGTAATCTGGTAAAGCTGCAACAGAACTACTTCTTTTTAGCATGATTACCATGTTTTCACCATGTTATGTGAGGTCATAAGGGCATATCACAGGGTGCTACCACACCCCAGAAAAGAAAAGTACTTACATATATATTACACCAAAACAGTTAATACCTATTCATAAGAATTTTAAGTGTTTCTTGGGCAAAAAGTAAAGTCCTCAGAACTTTAAGAGCCATATTTTTTATTATTATTATTATTATTTATGTGTAAATAAGGTAAACAGCACTTCAGAGGACTCAAACACACATTTCTGGATAAAAAAAATACTGAGGACATGACTTTATTATCTGCCCTGCTCACCGGTTCCCCCTCCATTGTACAAAATGCTGTGTGTCATGTGATGGAAGTTGCTAACTTGCTATCCAGTGATTGGACCACTACAGAAAGTTAACAAGCTTTTACAAAAATCTGATTCAGACACATGGAGCTTTTCTCTTAGCTATGATTTTCAAATGATTATCCCAGTGGTGCTGGTTGGCTGTTGCTGGTGACGAAGTACAAATCTAAGTTGGCCTCGCTAAAAGGGCTGCAAATCCATCCCCCATAAAATATAGAAAAAAAGCAGAAAAAAAAGAAAAAAAAAAAGAGAGAGACAGAGAGAGAGAGAGAATAGTGGAGGAAATAGCCTTTTTAGGTACAAGAGGGACCTTCTGTTAGTAACCATGCACTACAGGGATTTAGCTAGAGTCATGTTGGCTAACACTGCCCAGATGGTCTGATGAGGCACTATCTAATTACTTTTCCCATAGTTCCTCTTTTTCTGATGAAAACTTACAGGCACCTCCCTGTTTAGAGAAAGCCTTCACTGCCACCAGGAGGGGATTCATGCATGTACAGATCAGTCTGAAGGCTATCTAGATTTAGTTTGTTGGCACCTACTCTGGCTCCAGGTGATATTCCGACTGGTGTGTGAATGTGACAGACAAAAGGCTGTAAGGGACAACACAGAGGACAACTGGAGAACATGTCATAGAGATTTCGGAAGCCAGCACAAGCTAATAAGAATAATGCAAAACGGACCCGTTGATGCACTCTATATTTACTTAAAATAGTTTTTGAACAGTACAGTTATTTAGGCATATTTGCTGATTCTATTCTGTATGCAATTTGCAGATTTTACATCAGTCTCACAGATAACAGGTAGGCTGTAGTGCATGATCATATGTGCTCAAGTATAGTTCAGAAATTCATAAAGAGGCTAGAAAAGAGAGACTTGGCATTGTATATGTATGTAGTGCAACATTAGGCCTACATCTTGCCTTCTTATGATGCTAGTTTTATAATACATCAAATTATTTATTCTAATGCTGAGCGAATTGTTTTAATTTGAGTAAGATTCGTTGAGAGAAATTATTAAAATTACGACATGACATGGAAATTGTGCATCTTTGAAATATGTCAGCTCTGTTTGTTTGCTTTGAGTGAACTGTTTTGTAGCAGACGTTGGGCGGCGCTAAAGCTACCGGATGTTGACGGAAATGCACCACAAGAAGAAGAAGTAGAGTCAGGAAGTTGTGTTCAGCTGCACTTGACAGCGAGAAACACGAAGCTAGGCGTTTGATTAGAAGCTCATTTGCCACAGTAGTCAGTGAAGAAGGAAGAATATTTTATTAAGAAACCTTCGTCTGATTCAACTGTTATAGCTCTTCGGGGGCGTAAAATGGGTAACGTTTTATAGTTTGCAGTGCTCGTGTTGGTTTGTTTTATTGTTGTTAGCTTGACTGCTAACAACAACTTCTTAGCTTCGTTGACTTCGTAAACATAACAGTTTACATTCCGGGGAGCGTCTTTAAAAGACGCAACACGGGGGGAGAGTACATTCTTGCTTAATGCTATATTTGTCTAATATTGACCATGTAATAAACAGAGGAGTGAAGTTCCTCACTTTGTTGAGAAACAGTGTTATTGTGCCTCAGTGTAGTCCAGAATATTAAAACTAATAAACGTACACAATAGTGGGCTAACGCACCTCAAACTGTGGAACGGTACCTCTCAAAATAAGTGGACAAAGAGAAATAATAAGAGAATGAATAAACCTAAACGTCACTTTTTGTTCATTTAATAGTTGAGGGTCTTCTTTTTTTTAATTGTATGAACTTTAAAGAAGAGACTCGCACCAGAGGGCTGCATTAATATGTTAAACACATCAGCAGGCTTAGAGGACTGTGACATACTCTATAACCAGTAACAATATGATGTAGTGCTACATGCAGTCTTGCACTGTGTGCTTTTTATGACACAGCTAAGTAATAAGTGCAACTTCCTGCCATTGATGTGGAGACTGTACTTTATGGTGTAAATGCTTTATGTCTCTGGTCCCTCCTTTGCAGAGGGTCCCCTGCCCCTGTCCTTACTGAGGCTCCTGGTTCCTCCTCTGCGGGTGATGTCAGCTGCGATGTGGAAGGTGGTTTGCCTGAGGAACACAGAGCATTATGGGAAAGTGGAGGAGTTTGTGTCCTTGGTCACTGAAGCCATCCCTGACATCCTTACAGACAGACAGACGAGACTGCTCACCTTGGGTTTAAGAGCAAAGGTAAGTGTGGTGTAGCAGTATACATTTTCATTATCAACAGGTGTTTTAAAGTAGTGTATGTGTCATGTCAAAATTACTATGTATTGCTGATATTTATCTGAAAATGGGATTGCTGTTTTCATAATCTTCGTTGGTGAATAATGTTTTGGTTTTTTTAACCTTAATTTTACAGTATGTGGAAGAATATTTTGGTTCAATAAATAATTTTGCTTTGTCCTTAAAGGTATTATCTGTTATGTATTTGCCCTGAAAATGCATTAAATGTTTTTTTTCTTGATCTACTCAAACTTAAAACAACTAAAATGGAAATCCTGTACTTTGAAATACACTAAGAAAGAAAGCATAGATGATGGAGCATATAGTGTCATATTTGTAAATAGTACTCAAAAGGAAGAAAGTAATATGAAAAGGGATGAGCTGGCAGATGATGCAGTTCTTCACTGTGGTTGGGATTCTTGAGTTTTCCCACTTGTCAGTGACTCTTTCTTAATGGCTTTTCCAGATGATGCTGCAGATGTTAAGTTCTGACCAGTCAGAGGATCTCAGAGGAGTTAAAACATACTTGAACAACTTCCAGCCATTTAGCTCAAAACAGGTGTGTGACTTTTCTGATCATGGACAAATAAATGTCTTTTTATGAAGTGTTCTGCTTTGTTTAAATGTGTGTAATTTATTTGACAGGTTCATCCAGGAAATGAAACTCTTGAAGCCAGCTTTGTCCGGTTCATTCAAAGACTCCTGGAGGACCCAAAAGAGAGAGAGCACTTCATTGAGGTGTGTCAGTTTGACATGGAAAGAACCAGTTTGTGTGATTGTCAGATGATGCAGTAACATGAGGTCTTACACCACATGCTTGTGGTTGAAACTTTCCACTTAACATTTCACAGAATGTGCTTCCTGTGGAGTATGGCCCTGACTTTGATACAGCTCTGGAGACTGTAATTTGTGAGTTCTTCACCCGACTGGAAGAATTGCTGCTTATACCAGACTTTAAACAGGTGAGCAGAAGAACATAGACCTTGCAGTTTACAGTTTAATCTTCAATTCCAAGGAATGAATTACTGATTCAACTCCATCTAATTAAAAGTTTTGTTTGTTTGGTGAAGACTGCGGTGTGGATCAGTGATGCACCATCCGTGCTAGAAGAATACATGAAGCCAGAATCAAAAGCAGATGAACTTAAAGTACTGCTCAGAAGCAAAGCCCACTGTGATGAAATGGCCAAGATGGATACCAGTGGTAAGTCTGTCTGCTTGGGATACCATCCAGGTTAAATAAGTCTATTATTGCTGAAACAAACAGTCAAATATGATTATATTTTGTTATATTTTTTGTTTGAGAAGTCCCAATGTACTTTAGTTGTTTCATAAATATATACACACACACACATTTTAGTATAAAGTCAATGTAAAATAAATGGACATTTTCGGGTACTGGACAGTTGCTCAGACAAAATAAACAATTTAAAATGTTGTGACTGAAACTGTGTTAGCAGCAGCTCCGGAGCAGATATATCAGAACTGCTTTTGAAAAGTAATACCTTTAAATGGACAGAATGTAAAGTAATTCTAATTTTTCGTAAATTTCTCTTTCCCAACAGTGCACTCTCCCTCAGAGCAGCGCCTCTTCTCATCATTATCCATCACTCCTTCACTGCGAGAGATCAACGCCAAAGATGTGGAGCCTAATGCACAAACATTTGAAAACCAAGCAGAACCCGAGGAGATTTTTCCTCATGAGGCAGAAGACATAGAGATACAGGATGCACAATGGCCATCTGAAGAGGAAACAAACATTCTGGACAGCAGCACCACAGAACAAACAGCAGGTGGCAATGGCAGTAACAGCATCCCTGATGTTCACATTATGGAGGATCACCAAGCTTCAGCCACCTGCCGAGCTCCCTCACCTTGTACTCAGAATCCTGTGTTGTCCAGCTCGATAAATTGTCCTCCACGGCAGAGAGTTGCACACAAATGCACGCATTGTGGAAAGTGCTTCATTTACCGCTATGAACTCCTGGAGCATCAGAGATTGCACACTGGAGAAAACCCTTATAAGTGCTCTCAGTGTGGAAAGACCTTTAGGAGGAGCTCTGACATGTCAACTCACAGGCGTACACAGTGCACGAAAGCAGCCTACATTTGTATCAAATGTGGGAATAGCTTCCAGTCTATACAGGACAGACTTAGACACAGGTGTCTTCGAAGTGTCCAAAAATTTGCGTGCTCCCAGTGCGGAAAAAGCTTTAAAAATATGCACGTGCTGGGTAAGCATGAGCTGACCCACACCCAGAATCGCATCTTAAAGTGCAGAATATGTGGGGAAATGTACCCTAGCATGAGCGAGCTCAGATCCCACCAGAAGATCCATCCTCTTGAGCTGGCTAATCAGTGCATGCAGTGCGGGAAGTTTTTCAGCTCTGCTGCCAGTTTGACATCCCATGAGCTGCGTCACAGGCAACCAAAAACACAGATTTGTGTGCATTGTGGCAAAGCTTTCAAGAACAAACATGATCTGAAGCTTCACATGCGCAGTCACACAGGCGAGAGGCCATTTCAGTGCACATACTGTGGGAAACGTTTCTCTGTGTCAGGAAACCTGAACATACACATAAGGATCCACACCGGAGAGAAACCATATCTGTGCTCCGACTGTGGCAAAGGTTTTGTTTCTGCCGGAGAGCTGCAGATTCACAGACGTACCCACACAGGGGAAAGGCCATACAAGTGCACTCTGTGTGACCGAGGATTCACAATGGCGAGCAAACTGACACTTCACATGCGCGTTCACACCGGGGAGCGACCTTATGTCTGCTCTGAATGTGGGAAGGGTTTTTCCCGTGGCAGCGAACTGAAGAAACATACCATGAACCATACAGGGGTTCGACCCTTCGCTTGTCAGTTGTGTGCAAAGACTTACACATGTCACAATCACCTCAAGAGACACATGAAAACTCACAGTATAGCTCAAAGCCAGTCTGTCTAAATCCATTGGCTACCATATGATTGTAGTTTTGGTTTCATGAAATGTTTAACAAATTTCTCACTCATCCTTTCTTGTGAGGACTATGTTGAAAACATATTTGGTTTTACGGACCGATTCCTCATCTTGTGTTAAGGGTGCTGTTCTGATTTTATTCACTAAAATTCTCTGAATACAGCTTTCGGGACTGTCACTTAAGTGTAATACTTTTGTTCTCTGAAGTCATAAAACACATGTTAAAAGGGTTTCTAAGGAAACAACAAGCATACAATAAATCCCAAGTAGGGCATGGAAGCAGCCTATTCATTTGTTCCCGACACCAGCAGACCATGTACTTGAAGCCATCATTAAACATTACACAACCGGAAAAAAATGAATAAAGCTCTTGTAATCCTGGTGTTTTCCCCTAGATTTTATTTAATATGGACATTATAGTAATTACTTAGTTATTTTTTGGATGGCTGAATGGATGGATAGATGTTTTATGCATCCCACTCAGGTGTCAGGAAGCATGTAGAGCTGGAGGCACAGGGTTAAAACGGGAATACAACTTAAAATAATCATATAAATAACTGAATAAATTAGCTAATAAAAGGTTACAGGATATGCTGCCGCTCAACACGTCGCAAAATATAGAAATGTTTGTATTCAAAACCATTTCTCTTATCTGAACGCTTTTGAGACATTAGAAATACAACGGATATTAGAAAATACAGTTTATCAAGTTTGAAACGTGGATTTAAGATTTAGTTATTTCATTGCACCAGAGAGGCGGTGCATCTCATTGTGAGCGACGAGTGAATAGGAATCGCCTCATCCGGGCTGCCCCGTAACTCAAAACGAGCCTCGCTGTTCGAGGCTGACAACGACTGGGCCAACGCTCCCCAGAATGAACAGCGTGTTTCAGGAAGAAGTTGGCGCCTGCGGCCCCGTATACGGTTAGCTAGCACGCTAACCGAAAGTATGAAAGATATGCCACAGTAATGACTGTTCAGTCTATCGTTATTAAAGAATTCCACAATGAACGACATGGGTATGTATTAGCTCGCGAGGCTCGGCAAAACTGTATTTTTCGCTTCTCGTGCGGCTCCTGGTATAGCTAAAGCGAAGGATTAGCCGAGGCTCAACAGGCCTCGACTAATCCCTGGAACAAGAATTGTTTTCCCAAATAACAAGCCGGTTTTTACCAGGCTACATCATCGGCCTTTTGGCTAACGGCTGACGCTTTGACTTGTGCATGAACATAAACGATACCTCGTGTTTAAAATGTTTTTTATGCACACGTAGAGGTTTTATAAATACTGTTGAATTTTGAATAAGACCGTGGTTCATTCTAAAGTGACTAACGTTAGCTTACAGGTTAGCTGTTTGCGAACGTAAACTGTCCAGTAGTTAGAACATTACTACTCACTATAACGTTATCTTCTTTGACATTTGGCGCCGTGTAAAAACACTGATTGTGTTTTAGCATTTCAAGCCAATTGCATTTAATTTAACAGCTATTAAGATGTAATGAGCTTTCGGAGCAAGACCTAAGTTATGTGCACTAGCCCACCCGGTGCTTTAGCTTATGGCTCCCCACAGGGCTGTATTTCAAACTGTAGGTTAACTAGTGCATCGCAGGGATGGATACTAGCGGAAAGTCAACCGTCTGTGCTGACTTCAGTGACTGTTGAGTGAATTTTAAAGTGAGGTGCTGTAAATTACTGGAAATGAAAGGCATTTCTAATCTCGAGTGAGCACTGGGAAGTGTATTTCACATCTTCCTAAAAATAAGTTATGCTGATAAAGACCTGGCATAAATGGCTTGCCTGATGACATAAATCCAGTCTCTCAAACATCTAAACTCCCTCCGCACTGTTTTCGCGATGTTTGACATAAAACGTGAACTGTGAGCATGTGCAACAGATGTTACATCAAGCAAGATTCCAATTTTGAATTTTAGAGTCTTAAGTGTTTGTCCCAATCTTATTTCACTTTGTAGAATTCAGCGTCCCCCTGTCCTCGCTGGCTCTCCTGGTCCCACCACTTCGGCTGATGTCAGCAGTGATGTGGGAAGTGGTCCGCCAGCGGAACATAAAGCACTATGGGAAACTGGAGGAGTTTGTGTCCATGGTAACAGATGCAGTTCCTGAACTGATGAGTAAAAGAGAGGGGAGACTTCTCTCACTGGGCCTGAGAGCAAGAGTAAGTGTTTTTAAATCCACCATATATAAATATATTGATCCAAGAAAATGGTATCATGAAAACATTCAAATCATGAATTGAATTTCGTCTAGACAACTCTTGAACTGTTGCGTTCAGAACATCCAGAGGACCTCAAGGCCGTCGAGACCCACCTCAACCGAATCCGATCTTCTTGCATTGAGGAGGTGAGTGTTTTCATTCATTGGCTGTACAACAGAAACAATTTGTCAATGAATCCATTAATTGGCTACGGCTTTGATCATAAATCAATGACTTAATTCTAAAACAAAACTGCCAGCTCCTTGATTGCTTCCTAATGATTCTTATATGATAGTGAATTTGATATTGTTGAGTTTCTGACTGCCGTGTCGTAATGTTTTCGAACCTAGACAAATGATCCTGTAATTGAAGCGCCAGAGGCAAACTTTATGAAGCTGGTCCAGGGCCTCATTGAAGACACTGATGGCAGAGAACACTTCCTCAAGGTAAAATAAATGTTACATGTCATTTATATGGAACTGTAAATGATACGATCTGGCAAAACATTTCCAAATCCATTTCCTAATCAAAATTTTGATGAAGAAACTTACATGTATGAGGATAATGCCATGTGCTAAAGGTGTCTGGTTGTTTTGTTTTCTTTTTTTTCCCGCCTGACAGAATGTATTTCCAGTTGAGTATGGCCCTGACTTTGACACGGCACTGGAGACTCTGGTTTGTGAATTCTTCACCAGGCTGGAGGAGCTGCTGCCGATACCAGATTTTAAACAGGTACAAATAGGATTTCAGAAGGATTAGAAGACAAAGTAAATTAATATAACCACTATCAATATGTTTTTTAAAATGTCTAAATTTTGCGCTGTTCATGTATAGACTGCATCCTGGATCAGTGCTGCCCCTTCTGTCCTAGAGGAGTACATGCAGTGTGTCTCAAACGGAGATGATCTTAAATTTCTTCTCCAAAGCAAACAGTGCCACGGGAAATTAGCTAAGAGTAGCGTTGGTATGTACTCCATTTACATTTACTATGAACTCATCAACATTAGGTTTATTAGTTTTAGAAGAGAGAGGCTGTTGCATTACTAATTTATGTCCTTGTATTTTCCCTGCAGCTCCATTTCAGTCGGATGATCTTCTCATTCCCTCTCTCTGTCTCCCCCCGTCGCTGGAAGTGGCCATCGCTTCCCACCCGAGTGCTTGTGATGATGAAAATAATGATGTTCCTCAGATTGTCATGTTCGATGAAGAACTGTCTACGAACCCTTCGACATCCGCTGACTTTCCAGAGTCTCCAAAAAGAACTGATATCTCATCTTCTCCTCGCAGGAGGCAGCAGTCGGGGATGCATAAATGCCCCGAGTGTGACAAATGCTTCAAGCATCACTCTGTTCTCATCGAGCACCAGAGAGTCCACACTGGGCTGCAGCCATACAACTGCTCCGAGTGTGGGAGAGCTTTCAGAACGGCCACTCTGTTGGCCGGTCATAGGCTGAGGAAATGCAAAAATGCTGCATACCTGTGCATTAAATGTGGGAACAGTTTTCCAACCTCACTGGAGAAATTTAGACACCACTGCCCAAAACGTGGCCGTAACTACGATTGTGGGCACTGCGGAAAGAGCTTTCAAAAGTCTAGCAGCTTAAAGGAACACCTGTTGACTCACGCCCAGAGCCGCCTGTTCAAGTGCAGTCATTGTGGGGTGGGTTTTTCAGGAATTGGTGACCTGAAGTATCATCAGCAGGTAGATCATGATAAGCCTTATCAGTGTAAGCAATGTGGAAAGAGCTTCATCTCTTCCAAGTGTCTGGTCAAGCATCAACAGCGGCATGAAGAGGTTGGTGAAATGGAGACAGCCAAATTAATGAGTGGAGGTAAACACAGGAAGAGTGGCTCAACTCATCGGATATCTTCCACATCCATATCCTCGAGGAAAACATCTAAGACCATCTACCCACGAGGGCGAGTCACACATAACTGTCCACTGTGTGGAAGGAGCTTTAAGTATCGTTTTGAATTTCTTGAACACCAGAGGTTCCACACGGCGGTGAAGCCTTACAAATGCTCTCAGTGTGGTAAAGCCTTTCGCACAGAGGCTCACCTGTCTGGCCACAGGAAAAGAAAATGTAAGAATGCCGCCCACATTTGCACCAAGTGTGGGTGTAATTTCAGGTCTCTCCACGAGCGGGTCAGACATCAGTGTGTCCAGCTACTGACAAAATACGAGTGTTCGCATTGTGGAAAGACCTTCAAGATGGCCCACCTGCTGAGAAACCATCAGATGAGTGAACACCAGCTCCCCTACAGCCCCAACCATCGCTTCAGGTGCCGATATTGCGATGAGACCTTCCCTGGCATCAGCGAGCTGAAGTACCATCAGAGAGTCGACCACGAGAAACCTTACCAGTGTCAGGAATGCGGCAAATGTTTCTTGTCGGAAAAATGCCTGGCCAACCACGAGCTTCGCCATAACGACGACCGACCGGAGAGCTG
The DNA here is from genome assembly GCF_904848185.1 of Acanthopagrus latus. Classification (NCBI taxonomy): domain Eukaryota; kingdom Metazoa; phylum Chordata; class Actinopteri; order Spariformes; family Sparidae; genus Acanthopagrus; species Acanthopagrus latus. The sequence goes on from NC_051059.1 coordinate 6,680,460, forward strand.
CCTCGTGTGTGGCCGCGGCTTCAGGAACCGCTACGACTTGAAGCAGCACATGCGCACTCACACGGGAGAGCGGCCGTATCAGTGTACTCACTGTTCACAGTGTTTCTCCACAGCAGGAGGACTGAGGAGTCACACCAGAGTCCATACCGGCGAGAAGCCGCACGTTTGCCCAGATTGCGGCAAGGCTTTCTCCCAGATGGGTGCTATGCGCACACACAGGCTCACCCACACAGGAGAGAGGCCGTTCAAGTGCACAGTGTGCGGCAAAGGCTTTACAATGGCACACAAGGTTACAGTTCACATGCGTGTGCATACGGGAGAGCGGCCATACGTGTGCTCTCAGTGCGGGAAAGCCTTCTCAGATGGAAGTGTGCTGAAGCAGCATACGCTAAACCACTCAGGGGTGAGACCGTACCACTGCCAAATCTGTCCCAAGACCTACACCTGTCTGAACCACCTGAGGAGGCACCTGAAAAGCCACTCTAACATGAACTGAGTCAGGCTCGAAGTCAAGCCGTTGAGTCTTGGATAACATTTTCACTTACACAGAGACACAGCATTTGGCAGTTAGGTTACTAAAATGGCAGCGGACCAACTAAACCAAGCAATACATGAAGGATGATACACGGATGCTGTACAGTTGCTGTTGAAATTGAAGTGAAAAGTTCAATTTCCTCTTCACTGTAAAGTAAATATAGGCACATTAGCCACTTGAAGGAGGTTTACATTTTGGGAATTGCACTAAATCACTTTGTTGCTGAGCATTAGAAAGGACTGATATTGCTCTAATTTTTGTTTGTTCATAGGCTGGAACTAGGGAATGTTGCTCAACCCAAAGACTAAAAGCAGGAGGGGGCAGCTGGCCTGGCTCTGTTGAAAGGTTTTAGAAAATCTGCCCAAAGAAGAAATGATCTGGCACATATTACACCAGTCTTTTTTTATATTTTAGATGTTGTATTTTATAGAACAAACAAGATACTATGCTAATTATTGACCTTTAGAAATGCTGTGAACAGTCAGGTTGAGCCGTTTTCCTGGGTACAGTCTTTATGCTAAGCTAATGTTGCTAATGTTGTTATCTGTAGTTTCATATTGAAAAGACAATTTGAAAGCGGTATATATCTTCTTTTTTAACAGAGCAAGATAGTGAATAAGTGCATTTCACAAAATGTGGAACCATTCCTTTAATTTAAGCACAGTCAAATGGTCCATTGTTTTCTGTTACTTCCAACGAGACTATTCTTTTGGACAGTTTTTTTTTTTTCTTCTTTCATCGTTTTCTTATGCATGAATATGTTTGGATGTTGACCTGGATATTATTTGGCAGACGTATGTTCAGAAGCTGTACGTAATATTGGTGGAAATTATATTTTTTTGGAAAGGCCTCAGAGGAAATGGAAATCAACTTGTTGGCTCTGTAAATATGCTGAAAGACAAACTGTTGTGAGAGTGCAAAGTTAAAATCACGACACCATTTATTTCAACACGACATAAATGTATTCCTGTAGGCCTTCTATATCCTATGGTTTGACAACATTGTGGATTTCAAATTAAATGACCTCGGTTAATACTCTGTTCACGTTGACTGAATTTATTCAGCGGGAAAGAATTACATTTGCTGTCTGATTCTAATGTTCCACTAGATGGCAGCAGGGGACCATTAACCATTTTTCCCCCCCAGGCAGTCCCGGCCATCACTATTAGGTACTGAAATCGATGTGAGGATCAGTCAAATGTTCTCCAGCAACAGGAGATTAGTTATTTGTCGCCTGATTATTATTATGTTGACTGAGGAGACTGGAGATTGTCGAGCGGAAGTTATTCAGACCCATTTCCTGTCATTAACTCTATTTGGCATGGTCAGAATCTTGATTAGCGTGCAATTTCCTGATGTTTTGACCGGCGCCTCGCAGTATCTGAAGTTGTTTAAACCTTGACGGAAGAGAATTCCCCCACTTTTTTCTCCTTTCTTTCTCAGTTCAGCTAACAGGGAACTTTGGTCTGGCCCACCGCTGTTCCCAGTGCCTTGTAAGCTAACTTGGACCGCAGTCAGATGAAGTAACACAGGATCGTAACAGGCACATTGCGATTAATCTCTTCCATCTGTGCTGCCCTGACTTTAATGTTTTCACTGGAGGAGAGGAACTATTTTTTTTCCCCCTAGTTTCTCCCTTGTTCCATTGCTTGCGTTTCATCTCATATGTGGTCACTTATGCATAGTAGCTTTTTAGTCAGAGTTTCTCAAACAAACACAAGTCCTCGCTGTTCACAGGGAGATCAGCCCCCGAAGATGAACTGTCATGGTGTGTTAAATGCTGCGAGACATTAAACCACAAACGTTCAAAAAAGGAAGAAAAAAAAAAAGTCTGGCTGGAGACACTGGTTGTACTCAGCACTATTCCTTCTTTCTCTGACTCACAAATGCTACTAATCTTCTCCAATGAGCGTCAGGATCCTGTGGAAACTCGTGCTACATCCTGCCTGCCAACAAGCTGCCGTGCCCAAGACATTCTGCAGAACCTCTCCCGCTTCAGGATGCATGCAGGTTCTTTTGACATGTGGAGCTTCGTCCTGACCTTTTTGAGGCCTTACCCTGTGCCTGTGTCCTCGGGGAGGGAAGATAATGAGTTCTCAGTGAGATAATTCAGTGATGTCAATCCCACCTGCTGGCTTCAGTACAGTAAAACGACAACGACAACAAAAAAAGGTGCTTTCTTCAAAACAAAGTAATCTTTGGAAAACGAAAACAACCCCGGCTGTGTGGCTAATAAATCTTGAATTTAGTGGAGTAATGTATTCCTGATGAAGGCTGTTATTGAGACATCTCAAAATGCATGCATCACAATTCATACACTTTCCACAGCTGCCAAAAATCCAGCAGATTTACAATGAGAGCACGCTAATAAACACAGATCATTACCAGATGATCCCTCCCCTCCTCCTCCTCCTCATCCCCTCCTTTCCTTTCCTTTCCTTTCCTTTCCTTTCCTTTCCTTTCCTTTCCTTTCCTTCCCTCCCAGCTACTCCACAGAACTTTTTTTTTCTCTCTGAAACCGTGATCTCAGTGGAAACTCTGAGTCCAGGCCAGACCTTTCCCCCATGCGCGCACACATACACGCACACAAATGCACGTCCACCCCCATCAACACCTTGCCAAATGAGCTCTCCACGCCCACACACACCTCTGTGCCTCCTTCCATGGAAGTGCCTCACTGCACCCCGAAACTTGTTTCCAGACTCCCCTCCAGGATCTGCCGAGGAAAGGCACTAGATGGCACTGTGTCTCTTCCTGCTTCCGAGGAAAAAAGGGAGCAAAATCCCCCCCCTCCCCTTGAATTTATGTTCAGGTCAGGTCTGGACGCCGAAGTGAACCAGATGTATGAACCCCACCCACCCCCATCTTCCACGGAAAGCTTTTTTTTTTTTTTACAGAGAGAGAATACGAAATGCTTCCAAGATGTGCGCCAGCTGCTTTGCATTAAGTTTGATGAAATGAAACGACTCCTGCGCGCATCTGAAAACTCACTGTTGCATCTCTCGTTTCTCTACATTAATCGAGTCGGGGGGTTCTATATACCTGCACGAGTGCAAAAGAAAGCTCCCACATTCTCCCCTATTCGTCATTATGCATGTCCTGAAATCACTCGAACATAAACCAACACTACTCTCTCTCTCTCTCCTGAGAGGAGACGGCCTGTGTATGTTGGACCACATCCGCAGTCAGCAGCTTTCTTGTTTATTTCAGTGAATCCAGGTCCCCCTGCGGACCCCTTTTAAGGAAGCATGCATATCTGGGATTTTGTGTAAACTTTCGGCCGGTGCGCGTTCTCGTCCCGTCTAATTTATCGGCCTCCAGACAAAGCGCGTGAACTCCTCCTCCTCCTCCTCCTCCTCCTCCTCCCTCGCCGTGCGCTCTGGTCCTCCTTCTGCGCGCTCTGGGTCTCTGCTCGGACAAATTGCGGCGGAGCGCTGGATCACCGAAAGTTCGCCGAATCGGTGTAGAGGAAGCGTAGCGGGCTCGGGGCAAGGAGTGGTTCGGCGTTTGCCTTTTTCGGGGGATCGGGGTGTATTATTTGTAAGGTTTTGGTTGTTGTTTTTTTTGTTGTTGTTTTTTTTGCGGTTCCACCATGGAGACTCTCCGAGGTCTCCTTGCGCTGCTGTGCGTTGTCACGGCTGGAGCGCAAACGCAGGATGTATTAGTCAAGTTTAAGGGTAAGTTTGAAAATGTGTTGCACTTCTCAAGAATGAGCTCCGGTGTTTTTTTGCATCATGTTGCTTGTTGAGTGGTCTTGCTGGGTTTGAATGGCATACAGTGAAGTGATGTTCGCTGCTAGAGCCAGTCCAGATGTTCGCAGTCTTAGAAGAAGAAGCCTTGAGAATCAGCAGCACGGATGCATCAACTACTGAAAGTGAGATCAGAGGGTGACTGTAGCTTAGCCCAGCCTGAGCAGGCCCTTGTTTGGCCCCTGGGTTGTGTGAAAGGGGCCTGGGGTAGCAAGCTTTGAGTGTGATGCAGACCAAGATCTACCAGTTCTAAAGGGGCAAGAACCCAAGCAGCTGATGGTAGGTGCTATAGTACAGGTGTTTATACAAGCAGCCATGCTATGGGTCAGGCCTGCTCCTGTCATAAACCTGTATAGACATCAGGTCAGATCACACCCAGTGTGACGCACCCTGTGGCCCTCCAAGCAGCATCACGATGGCCTCCAGAGCTGCAGCAGTGATACCTGTGCTGACATCACCTGACTTCATGAGTGGATGGTTGACCCTCAATGCATTTTAAATGAACACATATATCACTTTGAAGGAGCCATTTAGCAGTTTCATGGTTTCTCAATGGATGATATTTGCTGACAGCCATATTGTGTTTGTTTGTGTGTGTGTGTGTGTGTGTGTGTGTGTGTGTGTGTGTGTGTGTGTGTGTGTGTTTGTTTGTATTGTGAGCAGATTGTCCGGCCGACCTGTTCTTTGTACTGGATACATCCGAGAGTGTCGCCCTCAGACAGAAAATCCCAGACTATTATATTGACCAGATCAAGTCATTCACCAATGACTTCATAGACCAACTCAGGGACTAGTAAGACTTGCACACACACACACACACACACACACACACACACACACACACACACACACACACACACACACGTCTTTACATACAAGGATGGAACGGTAATCTATAACAAATAAAAGTCCTGCACTTAAAATCTTCCTTGAAGAGAAAGTCAGCATCCCCAAGTGGTTTAACACCTCACCCTGCTGTAGTGATGCACAGGTGCACTCTGGGACACTGTGACATCACTGTTGGGTGGTGGTACATGTGCGACACAGCACACTTCTCACCACCCCCAATGCCTGTTTTCAGCCTTTTATTAAATTACTCTTTAAGTAAACGTATTTTCAGCAAGATGTTGTCAGTTAATGTATTAGATATGTCAGTGTCATAACATTGTGACACATTAGTATTATATTGTTTGAGCTACTTATACAATGTTGGTTAGTTCAGTCTATAGCTAGAAATAGGTCATACCTCAACCTGTCTGACTTAAACAGTAGTTTAAAGTAGAAAAAACATGGAAGTTCTAAGTATGGTGACATCAAAACTGTACTTAAGTGCAGTATTGATTCTACAACTGCCTGTCAGTACCACGATGAATATTAAAGGTGCACTATGTAGTTTTGAGGGAGACATTTTAAACATTTCCCTGAATGTCTAAACAAGCTAAATAAACACACTCTCTTTGTTTCATGATGGAATAAACTGAATAAACAAGCTGACCTTAAAGGACAACACAATTTCGTACTGTTTTACTTTAAAACTGTTTAAATGTGGCGGACCCTGCCACCTTCCTAGCTTCAAATAGTGATCTTGAGACCTTATTTTCCTCTGCGAACAGCTTGATTATTGAGTCAAGGGGAAAACAAGTATTTCTGAGTCTGAATTATAACCTCATTAATATTGTTAACATTCAAATTCTGAGTTCGTTTTTCTTCTCCAAAATGACAGACACCATTTACTGTTGCGTTGACTTGATGGCTGCTGTTACTCTACTAAGCACCTCTGTTTATGCAGCGACCACGATTGTGACCGCACCCTGACGTGGAACTCAGGAGCACTGCACTACAGTGACGAAGTCATCCTTGTGCGAAAGATCAGTGACCTGGCCACTCAACGCCAGGCCCTGAAGAGTGACATCAACGGCATCAAGTACATCGGCAAGGGCACATATACTGACTGTGCCATCAAGCAGGGTCTGGCTGAGCTGCTCTCTGGGTAATTATCGTGTGCACACACGCACACACACACACACACACACACACACACACACACACACATACACACTCTTGATCAGATATCATAGTGTGTGTTCTTGCGTCTACATACATACAGAGGTTCCCGCTACATCGAGAACAAGTACATCGTTGTGGTGACTGATGGCCATCCTATCACTGGTTACAAAGAGCCATGTGGAGGTGTGCAGGAGGCTGCTAACGAAGCCAGGCAACATGGAGTCAAAGTGTTCGCTGTTGCCATCTCACCTGACCAGGAGGTACAAAAAACCACACACACACAGACACATTTGCACACTAGATCGGTGAGGACCCTTAGTGGGGTAAAATATATTTCCTAGCCCCTAACCCAAACATTTATCATAACTAAATACAACATTTTTGAAAATGTTTGAATCACAGTCTAATATATTTTTAATTATTTATGTTTAATAGAGAAGTCTGATTTGATCTGAGATTGGCTTTAAGAGTTTATTATATGTGAATACAGTAATTGCATACCAATTTGTACATTGATAGAGTTGTTGGTCTCTGTCAATAAAAGTTGTGGAATTATTGCCTCCTAGTGAGACTGAAGCTTGAGAGATTGGAGACAGTATCCAGTGCACAGGTTAAGAACACAAAGAATGACTTCCCCACTAAAGATAACACCTGCATCCTTTACGTTTAAGATAACTTTGACTTTAACCTTAAAAGCAATTCTTAACCATCGAGCAACGAGACTGATATCTGACTGATATCAGAATTACTAAAGTAAAGTGCAGTAAAATGAAGGGAAGTAAAATACAGTAAAGGAATGTAAAATCAAGTAAACTGAAGTAAAGGGTAGAGAGGTGAAGTAATTTAAAGTAAAATGAAGCGCAGAGAAGTAAAGGGAAGAGAGGGTTAGAAATCTAAGGTCAAGTCAAGTAAAGAGAAGTGAACTAACTCAAAGTTAAGTGCAGTAAAATTAAGTGAACTAAAGTACAGTAAAGTAAAATCAAGTCAAGTGAGGTGAATAAAAGTGTGGTAAAACAAAAAAGCAGTAAAGTGGTTTCAAGAGAAGAGAAGTAAAGTACCTTAATTTAAAGTGAAGTGTGATAAAATGAAGGAATGTACAGTAAAGGAATAAAAAATCAAGTCAGTTGAAGGGAAGTGAAGGATAGGTAGGTTAAGTTATTTGAAATAAAGTGATGCACAATAAAGTAAAGAGAAGACATAAGTGAAATTAAAAAAAAGTTAAGAGAAGTATAGAAAAAAGAGATGAAGTACCTTAAAATGAGGTATTTTACAGTGAAGGGATGTAAAGTACAGTTAAGTCATGTGAAATGAAGAAAAAGAAAGGGCCTTAAAGTAAAGGCACGTATTGTACTGACTTACTGAGACTCTTGTGAGAATAAATAAGGTTCATCTTCACACAGGCCCTGTGGAGATCTAACTATATAATCAGTCTGTTATAATTTTTATTTCTAAAATATAAAAGACTAATGACAACCTTGGCATTAACTTATAGGTACTTACTGTACTGCAGGCCCTGCTTTCAGGCATGTGATGCTGATGATATTTGTGTATGGTGTCTCACCAGGAAGCCAGGCTGTCGCTCATTGCCACAGATCCGCACTACAGACAGAACTTCACTGCTGCTGATGAGTTCAGATCCACCCAGATGGGAACCATTGAAACCATCATTAATATAATCGTAAGTAACCTCTTGTTCTGTCTTGTTTTGTCTCCTCTCCTCTCCTCTCCTCTCCTCTCCTCTATATAAACAGATTAAACGTTTGGTTTTTGAACTAACATCTGTTTTCTTTCCACTTTTTCAGAAAAACGAGACGAGGGATACGGTACGTCTCCATAAGAAATCTTTGAAAGGACATTGCTGTTTTCTCCTATGTTTGCTATGAATTAAAATAAAATCATAAAACTGTATTACAGATCCAAAAGATTAGATTTGGTCTCATTTAGGACAACATGGCCTCATAATGTTTTCATATCATATGTTTATTGTGATATTTTTCATTCTTCCAAACTTAAAGTGAACTTAAGTAACTTAAAGTACAATAACATCAAGTAAAGTGACTAAAAGTAGATTTAAGTGAAATAACGTAAAGTGAAGTGATTTAACTTAAAGTGAAGTGAGGTGAAGTGACTTAAAGTACAATAAAGTGTAGTGAAATGAAGTAAAGTAATGAAACAAGGGAAAGTGAAGTAGCTTAAAGTACAGTGAAGTGAAGTAACTTCAATTGAATTGATGTTACTTAAAGTGAAGTGATATAACTTGTAAATAACTTGAGAATATAAAGTGAAGGAAAATGAAGTAACTTACAGAAGTGAAGGGAAGTCACTTAAAGTGAAGTGGTGTACATTTAAGTGAAGTGAAGTACATTAAAGTGACTTGAATTAACTTAAAGTGCAGTGTCTTAAAATGAAGGAAAGTGAAATGAAGCACAGTGAATTGAAATGAAACAAGTGAAGTAACTTAAAGTACAGTGCAGTAACATAAAGTGAATTGAAGTAACTTCAAGTGAAGGAGAGTGAAGTCACTTGAAGTGAGGTTACCTAAAGTAATGAGAAGTAACTTAAAGTTAACTGAAGTAATGTAAAATTGAGTGAAGTAACTTAAAGTGAAGTGAAGTGACTTAAAGTGGAGCAAAGTGAAATGAAATTAAGTAAAGAGAAATAAAACAAGGGAAACTGAGGTTAATTAAAGTACAGTGAATTGAAGTAACTTAAAGTGAATTGAAGTAACTTGAGGTGAAGTGAAGTAACTTAAAGTGAAATTGAGTCACTTAAAGTGAAGTAAGTTAAAGTACAGTGAAGCAAAGTAACATAAAGTGAACTGATGTAACTTAAGGTACAGTGAAGTGAACTGAAGTAACTTCAAGTGAAGGAGAGTGAAGTCACTTGAAGTGAGGTTACCTAAAGTGAAGAGAAGTAACTTAAAGTTAACTGAAGTAACTTAGAATTAAGTGAAGTAACTTGAAGTGAAGTAAAGTAACTTAAAGTGAAGCAAAGTGAAATGAAGTTAAGTGAAGTGAAATAAAACAAGGGAAATTCAGATTACTTAAAGTACAGTGAAGTGAAGTAACTTGAGGTGAAGTGAAGTAACTTAAAGTGAAGTGAAGTGACTTAAAGTGAAGCAAAGTGAAATGAAGTGAAGTGAAATAAAACAAGGGAAATTCAGGTTACTTAAAGTACAGTGAAGTGAAGTAACAAAGTGAATTGACGTAACTTAAAGTGCAGTGACGTGAAATGAAGTAAAGTAAGGTGGAGTGAAACAGGGGAAAGTGAAGTAACATAAAGTACACTGCAGTGAAGTAAACTAAAGTGAAGAAAAGTAACTTAAAGTTAACTGAAGTAACTTAAAATCAAGTAACTTAAAGTGAAGTGAAGTGAAGTGACTTAAAGTGAAGCAAAGTGAAATGAAGTTAAGTGAAGTGAAATAAAACAAGGGGAATTCAGGTTACCTAAAGTAAAGTGAAGTGTAAAGTGAAAACATAAACATAAAACATAAAGTGAATTGACTTAACTTAAAGTACAGTGAAGTGAAGTAACGTAAAGTGAATTGACGTAACTTAAAGTACAGTGAAGTGAAGTAACGTAAAGTGAATTGACGTAACTTAAAGTACAGTGAAGTGAAGTGACATAAAGTGAATTGATTTAACTTAAAGTACAGTGAAGTGAAATGAAGTAAAGGAAGGTGGAGTGAAACAAGGGAAAGTGAAGTAAAGCGAACTAAAAAGGGTGTAATTCTTCCAGAATTGTCTTACCGAGATATTTATGTTCATTTTAAACTGAATCATCCCCATAGCAGAATTGTTATTGAGACAATGTCATATCTTATTTATGTAGAGGAATAAATCTGCAAAAAAATCACCATCCTCTTGTTTGTCTGACCTACTGGCTTGGCCTTGTTACCGCTAGTCTCCACTGCCAAGTAGACTCAGCTAAACTGTCTCACTCTCAGGAAACAAGGAGGGGTCAGGCTGGGCAGCTACAGGAAGTTGATACGAAGACATAAATGCCAACTGAGATTGCAGTGATATTCATGATCTTGTCTACTTTTGTCTTTCCAACAGAACTACTGCAGTTATATCTTAAATACTGAACATGTGTCCCAGACCTGCTGTTACCTGACAGTCAAACATGGTTAATTTCAATTGACACCAACTTACATTATTATCTAAATATTTATCTTGGGATCAGTCCAGAATCCATAGGGTCATCTCATGTTTCTAATTTAGATTTATCAAAACAACGCTTTTTATTTTTTGTTCATAATCTCTTTTGCTTTCTTTTTTTTCCAGTGTTGCTCTTTCGACTGCCATGTAAGTAAACCATTTATCTTACTGTCAACACAAAGTCTTTATCGGTTTTCTGTTGTAAACAATTATTTGACTGTTTGTGCCTATATTCATTTTGTCTGCAGGCTCCAGGAGGGCCTAAAGGACCAGACGGAGACTCTGGTCATAAGGTATGATGATATGTAATATGAAAAGATTTGTCAGAAAACCGATGCAGCCAAAGGCACAAATGTACACAACTTTCTACATCTTTTTTCGTTTTGCCTCTCTGCAGGGAGAAACAGGTAGACCAGGGATGCCAGGAGAAAAAGGAGATATTGGTGCCGTGGTAAGTCACCTCCGTCATCATCCTCATCCTCCACCACCACCACCAACGCCGTCAGAAATATGTGAATACACATGCAACCGTGAAACGTCTTTGCATTGATGGAGGATGGGTGGAGTTGTCATCCAGCTGATCTAATATTTCTTTCTGTGTTACAGGGTAGCATTGGAGATCCTGGTCCTCCTGGGTACAGTGGAATGAAGGTAGGGTGCACTTGGCTAAACACAAGTGGTGTTCTTCTTACTGGGACTAAACTAGACTAAAAGTTACAAGAGAGACTTTTTGGATGTGATAAGCGGTTCTTAAAGAGATTTCGCAGTAGGAGCATTGATGCAGTTATGGAGGATACCACACAATCACATTAGCTGTTAAGAATCTCAAAAAAAATTCTATCAGCCACTGACCAGTTTTGTTTGCTGCCACCATGTTTCTGTCTCTAGCGCAGACTTGTTCATGTCACTTAATGATACCCTCACATGGGTCAAGCACAAACAGGAAAATTCATTTATTTCAACCAAAGAGAAACGTTCGGACAAAGTGTTTTCATGGTTATAAGGCTCTAATATCTTCCAGTTTAATTAAACTCATTTTATTTGGATTTTGCTCATGTAAAACTTTAACACAAGTGCCATTCATTTCTATGTTTTTGGTAACTCTTTAGCCATCTCTGGTTCCTGTGATAAAGATTAAAAGACTAATCCTTATCCACCTTTTTATGTTGTCATGAATGCTCATGACCCAGAAACAGACGTAAGCAATTTGCAAATGTGTTATGGTTTTTCATGCTGCTTACCTTTTTTATGATGATTCCTTCTCATTCATCACTTCCCTGCTTGTGATGATGATCATTCTGGTGTGTGTTTTTTTCTGTTTCCAGGGAGACCGTGGCGGCAGAGGAGAAAAGGTACGATCAGATTGCGCAAATACAAAAAGTACACTTAAACAAGACTCAACAGTAGCGGTGTAACTCATTGGTATGGCCAACTAATACTGTGTGTTTCCTCTGCAGGGTGAAAGAGGACACAAAGGCTACAAGGTGAGTTTACCAAACAGTTGTGCTCAGAGGGATGTCCTCCAATTTGTGATTGCTCTGAACGCTAATGTGGTTCATTCACTCACAAGTTCAATCTTCCTTATCTTCTCAGGGAGACAAAGGTCAAAGGGGAAGGGATGGAGTTGACGGACGCAAGGTGAGTTTCAGACCCAGATATCCGAACAACACAACTCTGGCTATCTGTCTGTTATATTGCTGAGTTGATCCGATTGTTTGAAGATCCGTCTCTCTGGTTTTCCTCTTTAGGGTGACTCTGGTTACCCCGGTCTTCCCGGCTGTAAAGGATCTCCCGGACCAGACGTGAGTTGTTTCTCTCAGTCTTAGCATAATCCCACTGCAATGGTCCTGCATCATCTGGAGGCGCAGTCACATTAACCTCACATACCGTATTTGACAGTTTGAATCACAAGCAGCTGAAACCAATCTATCTATCTATCTATCTATCTATCTATCTATCTATCTATCTATCTATCTATCTATCTATCTATCTATCTATCTGTCTGTCTGTCTGTCTGTCTGTCTGTCTGTCTGTCTGTCTGTCTATTCTGGTGTCTTAAACTGTTTTAAACTCAGGCCACTTCCGTTTTTGCCTGAGGCTCAGCCACATTGTTTACAGATCAGCCATTAGCCATTTTGGCGCGGCACTGATCAACATCACGCCCTCAGTCTGGATCTATGGGGGCGGGCAGACTGAGGTCCCTGGCTCTCAATCACTGATTCGTTTACATTCTCCGCTGTCAGACTGTTTAAATGAAGCCATATAGTCATACTGTAAACAAACACACACACACACATGCACGCACGCGCCTGTGCACATACCTATGCACAGTGTCCTCAAAGACTGAGCTTTGCAGCTTCAGCTGCTTTTGATCATACGCTAAAACTGTCTGTGTTTTCTGCTTCCAGGGCCAGCAGGGAGAGCCTGGACCAAAGGGAGACCCAGGTCCTTATGGAGTGAAAGGAGCAAAAGTATGGCGCAAAAAAAAAAAAAATACTTGGGCAAGTGAAGATTCATGAACCTTTCGTTGGTCTGTAATGAGATATCGTGTGCCTATTTCAGGGAGATCCTGGAAGAGACGGTGAACCGGGAAGGCCTGGAAACAGCGGCCCACTGGGACCCCAGGTGAATCACAGAGATTGAAAGACGGATGACAAAACACAGATCCGTGCTCAGTGTATGTCACGAAACAGGAACGATACGTGTCTAAATATTTGCTTTGTGACAGGGTGATCGTGGCCCTCCTGGAAACAACGGGGACAAAGGAGAGCGCGGTGATGATGTAAGCGATGAAGCTGCCGGCAAGCCAAAATGATCTACTCTGTGATCGTTAACGGCTTGTCTCATATCCTTCTGTCATGTGTGTTTCAGGGCTTACCAGGACCGGATGGACCTCGCGGCGAGAGAGTATGTGGAATTAATATTACGTGAGAGTGTTTGTGTGCAACAGCTGCCAAAATATGTGTTAACCTTGCGAAATCCCTTGTAGGGCGCAGTTGGAGAGAAGGGCGAGCAAGGTTCCCGTGGAAACAGAGGTCCAAGAGGAGAGCCAGTAAGTGATGAATCTGATAAGGATGAGGAAGATGGAGGGAAGGAGGAAGAGTAGCTGGCTGATTTCAGCACTTCCGCCATAGGAATTCATGGGAAATGCAGTTTGGTTCATTGACTCAACTGCAACCGCAGTGCCCTTAATGGAACTTAAACTGTTTTTATATGATCCCAATGCGCTCCTACTGTTCTAACTTTGTTTAAAACTTGGCTCTGTCTGCTGTACTTGTCCATTGTCTCTTGGTTACTTTGACACATTCGTTCTTTTCCTTGCCAGGGGGAGCCAGGACCCCGTGGAGAGCAGGGGAGGGAGGGCTCAGCTGGCCCCAACGGAGACCCCGTAAGACACACTCAAATATAATCACACACTTACACGCACACACACAGGAGCAGTAGTACATACAGTACAACTGCTCCTTAGCCTGTTGCTGAGATTCAGGAGGCGGCACAAGTACGAACCACCCACTTCTCTCTCTGGTGGCATCCTTATTTCCAGAGGACTTGTGCCAGAGTGCGCTCGCATGTGTGGGAATCCATACTCCATGTTGAGTGGTGGGGTATATTGTGCAGAAGTTTAAACAGAGGCGAGGCTGGCTGCAGCCCCAGAGCGCTGCCCACTCCCGCGTCTCCCCTCGCTCGTTCTCAGTTTTTACTCCTCCCGGGAACATCGACACTCACTCTTTCCCCTCTGACTCAGTTCTTCTCTCCGTCCGCTCCAGCCAAAGCCTCAGTATGGTTTTCTTAATAAGGCACCAGGCAGCGTAATAATAATAATACGTTATAAGCGTTAGTTGTGGTAACCTCCGTGATGTCAGAACTTTGAATGGTTCTTTTGTGCTGCCTGAGCTGAATGAATAGTAACTGAAGTGGAGACTACAGAAAACATGGAATAACTGACTTGATAGACCTACCTCATACGCTCAGGAAAAGAACTGTATCCTCACGCGCAGTGATGTTCTCAGCATCATAAAACACGTTTAAGCTACAGTATGCTGTATTACACATGTACAGCACTTCATTGTAACGTATCAGCAATGATTTTTGTAGCTTTTTTTTCTCAACTTGAAATGAAAGAAGAACTCTGAGATGATTTTGGCATATATTGTTTTCTTCTGTCTAACCCAGAGTCAAAATTTCCACTCTGTGCATCCAGCACGTAGATGGATTTAGCCTAGCTTAGCACACACAGGAAACAGGGGCAACATCCATTAATGCATTCAAATGTTTTGTTCCATCTCAGCAGCGTGCAAAGTCTTCACTGACTTCATGACTTCATTATAAGGACAGGACAGCATTCAACAGCTGGACCCAGCTGCTGTTTGCAAGGAAACGGTGCCAGTCCGAAAGCCAATTCCTTCTCTAAACTACGACGTCTTGTTTTCTGTATCTACAGATGGTGTGTCGAACGCACAATAAATCAGACAGATTTAAAGATTTGGGCGGATTGTTTTTTCACATTTGCCCAAGCTAACTTTTTAACAAATGCCTGGTTTTCATGCGTCCAGTCTTTAAGCCAGGCTAGGCTTAAATGTCTAAGTGTCTCTTGATCTGATTCCAGGCAAGTGTTTCTCCTTAGATGTTGGAGAGTTGCATAAACATATGAAATATTCACTGTGGTGACACTTGAGCTTTGAAAAAAGGCTACTGGGAGGCTACACTGCACAATGCCAGCAGCAAATCTGGACAATGCTCTCCGGAAATTTAACTCACCGAATTCAATCATAGTGACTTTCTAGGATCTTATTCTGATAGTGGCCATTTTGAATCTGTGCCTGTAACAAAGCAGAAATGATTTGCTGACTTGCTGATTTGCTGATTTGCTGATTTGCTGATTTGCTGATTTGCGTCAATGCATACTGCAAAACTTCAGACTGTTGAACTAATGCTTCATTTTACTGTCACTCGACCTCATCAAGAACAATGTTAATATAACCAATAAAAACTTAAATAATTTGTCTTCAAAACTCTGTGAGATGGGCTGAATTCCAGAGGGTTAACTTCTTACCTTGCTGCAGTGGTGTAGAAATGTACTCTCAGACGCTGTGACATCACTGTTGGGTGTGGTGAGATCCAACAGTCCTTGAAACTGTCAGCCAGAGAGGGCAGTAAAAATATATTTTTGTCCTTGTTTTAATTTATACTTTACGCTGAGACATTTTCATCCAGGCTCCTTTTTTGCTAGCCATTGAATTTTTTTTTACAGTTTTCCTGTGTCAAAGGCTCATGGGGGCTGTAGTGTAAAGTGTAAACAGAATGAAAACAGCCTGAGTGTGAGGTGGGTTGGTTGTTGTCAAAGTTTTTTGTTTTTTTTTCTTCTGCTGAGGTTGTTTTATGTGACTGTTTCTGCTGAAGTGTTTTAACAGTGTCTCATTAACGGTGGTTTTGTTTTCCAGGGCGAACCTGGCAGGGCTGGGGCTCCTGGCTACAGAGGTGATGAAGGCCCACCTGGACCAGAAGTGAGTCCAGCCGGACACACGTATATATATATATATATATATATATATATATATAAAAGATAGATAGATAGATAGATAGATAGATAGATAGATAGATAGATAGATAGATAGATAGATAGATAGATAGATAGATAGACATGAACTCATGTATGCATTAGGGCCTGAAAACCTTTTTACCTTGTTCCTGAAGGGATCCTACCAGAAAACACAATTCCTTTAATCTTTTGCATTTCTGTTTTGGTCTGACCTTGTCCCACTCGTTCCACACGGGAGAGGCTCGGTTGGAAAACCGTTTTCATAAGCTTCCACGCACCAATCAGGATTAACATTTAAACGAGAGTTTGATTACAGTCTGGTCATTATTGTCTGGTTTCTGTTATTCAAACCAGTGTGGGTGTGTGTTTTTCTTGTTTTTTTGGTTATTTTTTATAGTCTTATTTAGTCATGTATTTTGGTAGAAGAAATTTTAACTCTGAATTTTAATATTTACATTATTAATGAAGTAATAATACAAAACTTTTTTCCATCACTGAATCAACAAGCTGTTCTCAGAGGAATATAAGGTCCCAGAACACTGTTTGAACCTAGAATAAGTTGCATAAAAAGTCAATCATGAAGATCTTTTTCTTGTGATTAAAACTTCCTCCCCAAAAGCAACAC
This sequence comes from Acanthopagrus latus, assembly GCF_904848185.1. Lineage (NCBI taxonomy): Eukaryota > Metazoa > Chordata > Actinopteri > Spariformes > Sparidae > Acanthopagrus > Acanthopagrus latus. The sequence continues at coordinate 6,697,075 of NC_051059.1, forward strand.
AGTGCACCTTTCATGTGTGAGAGCACTTTTAAAAACAAGGTAGCTTTGATTGCTGCTTATTTCAGCATAAACAGTCATTGCTGTCAAGACATACTACATACTACAATTTTTAAAGCCTCAAGCTTATAAGCTCCAACTCCAGCTGTGCAGCTACAACTGTAACAGCGCTCCAAAAATCCATGAAAATGTTCAGTTTCCTGTATCAACTATAATCAACAAGCTGTTGTAATCATCAGTCATATCCTATTAGAACTATTACCAACCATTACTTCAAACTGGACATTCGTAATCACACAGTTGAGGCAATCAGCTCATAATAACCTGTAACAGATTGTAGTAACTGCTTGTTATGTAACAGTTAAAAGATGTGGTTTTGTTCAAACACACACACACACACACACACACACACACACACACACACACACACACACACACACACACACATGTGCACAATGTCTTAAAGAGATCCAAATGTTTTCAGCAAACATTATGCCCGTGTCACATTTCATATGTTTCTAATCTCATCATTCCTTTCATCTTCCAGGGACCCAAAGGACCAAGAGGAATCAAGGGAGCTCCAGGAGACAGAGGCCCAATGGGGGAGAGGGTGAGTGGGTGAGGGAGAGAGGGAGGGAGGGGAGACAGATGTGTTCCATCCATCATATTCCCTGCCAAGAGATTTGTGGGTGCGCGTGGATCCAGTTAGATCTGTCATTTTTTCTTTTTCTGAATTTCAGGGAGTAGATGGCGCCCCGGGTAATGGCACTGCAGGTTGCCCTGGTTTCCAGGTATGAGTTAACGCCAGTTGATAGATATACACATCATAGCGGCTCCATGTAGATTTGTGTATTCTGAACATATATGTCTTATTTTAGGGTTATCCTGGGCCCCGCGGAGACTCTGGTGAGCCTGTAAGTGTTCTTTCAAATTTCAATTTTAAATTTTTCTTTTTACATTTACACACCAACACTGACTATTAGTATCCATGTTTGAAGTTCACTGCCAACAGTGTGAAATCAATTGTCCTGCCCATGTGCCCTCTTGACCTCTCCTCTTACATTTGTTGTGTGACCTTCAGGGTAGCAAGGGAACCCCCGGACCCAAAGGAGATGATGGAGAACCCGGTGATCCAGGCGCCGATGTGAGTCTGACTTGTCTTTTTTTTCTTTTTTTTTTCTTTTTTTTAGCTCCTCATTCTTGATCTCATTTTATCTTTCCTCTAGCCTCTCTTGGCAGAGCGCAGACAGGATGTGACTCACATGTGTCGATTTGATGGGAACATTTACATATTTCTTTTTTATTGCCCCCTTTTAACACATAATAGTATATAATAATAGATTTCTTCTTCTAATTTCTGTCTTTCATTTTGTTTTTCTGGGTTACCCTCCTCACATTCTTTAGTACCCTTATTTTTCTCAGTCGCTCTCACACTCTCCTTCTGTTCTGCAGCTGGAAATGCTTTCTTAAGTAGATCTGAACAGTTTTTATGTGTGTGTGTGTGTGAGTGTGTGTGTGTGTGTGTGTGTGTGTGTGTGTCTTTGGGGAAGAGGGCTCTGAGCTGCTGCAGCTGTGTATATGTCGTTGTCAAGGATACCAGGAAATGAACAGAATGATGAAGGGACAGCATTACTCTTTTGGCATGTGCGTGAGTGACAGTGCGTGTGTGCCAGTGATGTGTGTGTGATCACCCGTGTCCATATAGCATGCCAGTATTAACACTTTAACCCCTGGTTCAACTTGGTCGTGTTTACATTGAAATCACTGCATTTCCAAGGTCTGTGTTTCAAGGCGTAAACATTTCCGCACATGTTTGTAATTTTCCCCCATCCGAACATCAGTGAATCCCGACCCCGGTCTCACAGTGAGCAGTCTCACTTTGTAAGCTTCAGATTTACCGTGTCAGATCAGTTTACCACCAATCAAGGCACTGTGTCACTGTAGCACCGGGTGGGATTCGATACAGACGTGTAATTCAGTCAGTAACCCCACTGTTTACCTTCTAGTAACAGCAACATGCAGGAAGCATCTCATAAACTCTCTAACTGGTTCTACAGATGTAATGAAGGGCCATAATCCTCAGCTTTATGACATAAACATGTATGATGTCATGATTCAGCTCACTTTCAGTGGCTCCGCTTTTTTTAGACACATTCTCTTGCTGAAATAGAAGCACTCAAGGTCATATTCAGAACATTTTTATATGGACAAGTCATTTTTAAAGGTAATTTAAAACTCCTAGCAGTACTGAGGTAAATGTAAGCAATCGTTAGCTTTTTCGTCCTCCTGTGTTCTTTTATTGTAATATGCTCTACATTGCTTTGTTAGCAGCGCCTTTGACAATTTAGGAAATTTGTTTATTCATTCTCTTGCCAAGAGTTGGTTGAGCTGATTGGCCAGTGTAGGGGTTCATTCATGAATTCACATCAACATCATGGCTGTTCAACTGTCATACAAGATGCTTGAAATTAGCATATTTTGGTTTCCATATTTAGTATCCATATTCCACAATCACGATTGTGTAAAAAAAAAAGAAAAGATTTAAATAAGACAGCGGAGACCAACTACCAATGTAATTATTGTACATTATGGCATTTTTGGATTACTGATTGTGCAAAGTTATCATGCGATTAAGATAATTATCGTCCATCTGGGAAAAACTGGTTCAAATAGTGTATGACTGTATGTATCATTGAACCAGTCAACACTCAGGAGAATGGAGGGAAAAGAATTTTCCTATCCATATGTAGACTATTATTATACAAAATGTAGGGCCTGCAGGGTGCAAGGGCTTGTCGTCAGGGCTTGCATATGGATCCTGCACACTGGACCTCTAACATACAGATATGAGTGTGGTAGCAATCTATTTTGTCTATTACAAAAGAGACATTCATCAGTTTCTTTTTTCAGTTTTTAAGAGGCTGTGAAATCCCTTTCTCTGAACAGCCACTTGTTTGTTCCCCCATGTTTTACATTCAGGCGCTCGCTGTTTTGGACAGTACAGCGGACGAAACACTTTCCACTTCAACACAAAATTATGAAACATCGGACTGGCTAGCAACACTGGCTTCACTCTGATTTTTGACCAACTGGATTTCAAATGCGAATTGTTTGAATATTTTTGCATTGCACAGGCATGTACCCTTTGTTGTTGCCTGCACTTTCTCTGGCCAGAGGGGACAGGAGGTTACAGACAGGGTTGTGTCAGGGAAGATAAAGGTGGAGACAGACTTTTTGACTTTTAACACCTCTTTAACTTTTGGCTAACGTACTTTGGAATGATAATATACACATATCTAACGAGGTATGACACACAGTCACATCTGGCTGTGTCGTCAAGTATGACGCCATAAAATCAAGGTCAGGGTGTGTGTGTGTGTGTGTGTGTGTGTGTGTGTGTGTGTGATTGTGTGAATGATATGGTCCATGTTCTTTACATCAGTGTTTGAAGTTGGGAATGCAGTAATTGGATCTGTGTGTGAATGTGCGTGTGCGTGTGTGTTCTCATTCAAGACAAATGTTGCATGTGTACGTATAGGTGCATTTCTGTGTGTGTGTATGTGTGTGTGTGTTAAAAGCCAGGTGGTTGGCATTACCTTCTCTCTCTCTCTCCCTCTCGTTCTCCTTCTCATCTGTCCACTGTAGGTACATGGTTGTATCTCAGCCGTAGTTCAGCTTGCCGAAGTCGGCAATTGACATCAAAGAGCAAAAGCTTTTATTTGTATGATTTATGACTTTACAGTACCAGTGCCTGCCCTCGCGTGCTGCTGTAAAGCCGTCTACTCTATTTATTTCCTTTTTTTAAGAATACTAGCTCTTTCTTCATACAAAAAGAGAAAAAAAAGACTTGTTTAAAGGGTTTGATATGGCACATTCAATGCGTACTTTTAAACAGCCTCTGCCTTTGATTCTGCAACATGTGTTTTGCCGTTTTAAAAGCCGTCTCTGGGGCATGACTCTATATGCCTGGTATCCTCCCTCAATGTGCAAATTTGCATTAATTTGTAATTCTCTGCAGCTGTCCGCAGTCTTCCTCAGACCAGAATGCAGATATTTCTTTGTAATGTGTGTGTCAGTAGTCTGTGGGAACATGAACTTACAGATGGGACAATTTTCATAAATTGATTTACAGTGTAAGCTTGATATTCTCCACACTTCTGCCATCAGGGTCATAATTTCATGTCAGTCAGCAGCAGGTCAGAGTGCAGCAGCTGCAGGGGCTTTGGCTGCTCTCTCCACGCCAACTCATACTTGAAACGAATTTCGAGACTTTTCTCAGACTGACTGCAGCCTGTGGAGCTGTTCTGATATGCTGACTCCATTTCTAAAGGGCAATATATCTTGTGACATAAACTGTAGCATCTTGAAAAATTTCAGTAAAAAAATAAATAAATAAATAAAATGAAAAACTAATTAAATAAAGAAGAAATGAAATAAAAGACGGAGCAAGGATGTAAACAAGGAAGGGGGAAATGAGAAAGGAACTGGAAATAATGCAGAAGATAGGAAGACTGTGAATTGAAACATTTTGATCTACAAAGTCACTTGGTAACTACAATCACTAGATAAAGTACATCTTAAATTTCACACTAAAATGTAGTATGTATTTGTATAAAGTCTCCAGAAATGCCATGTAAATGCCATGGATGATGGAAACACTAAAGTACCAATACTTGTATTTGCACACAGCAAAATACAAGCAAACACAGCACAGTACCCTTGTGGCTTATATAACCCTATATTCTATAATAGAACATTTTAACTATATCATGCAGCCCTAATGAACGCACTGCAATCTTAACACTTTCTATCATTTTCTTTGGCGTATCCCAAGGCTACCCCGCGACCCTGCAGAGGATTAAGCGGCGTACATATAATGTACAGATAATGGATGGATGGATGGATCCCAAGGCTATATATTAGGACCCAACATAGTTACCAACAGGCGCAGACCAAAATTCCCCTATACACAGTTTCATGGACTTATGACCAATTAGAACAAAACCTGTGCTGTTGTGCTTAGCCACACATGTAAGTTAGGGTGGTTCTTGCTACGTTTTCAAGCTAAATAAATTGCAAAATAAATGGCAGCCTTTTCAGAGAAGTTCTCAACACATTTCTTAAAATAATTAGGGAACACAGTAAAAAACTCTTGATTCATTTTGGATCAGCACTGCCTAGTTTTGACAGTTTTATCTGACTGTTGTGAGCCATAAAGCTGATCAGCCTGTCACAAACTAGTATACAGAAATATCCGTCTGCATGGGAGGGTGGGTAGAGTTTTGGTAACATCCTTCCCGTATTTAAAGTGAATCTCTGTTTTTATGCTGATGACACTCATATTTATATTGCTATCTCGCCAGAGTTCAGTTTGTTTTTACAAGCTGAATTTTGTTGCTGGTATCACCCGTGATTCCTCCCTCACTATCAAACAACACATGAATGACATCCTCGAGCTTTCTTCCAGCTTTTTCATTCAAATTTTTGGTTAGATGTGTGTTTTTATTTCACACGTCTGTCATCCAGAATGAATTATGTTTTATTCTTCGGCCTTCCAAATTCCAGCATTACAAGGGTAAAGTTAATCAAAAACACAAATGTATGAACATATCAAACCAATTTAGCTTCATGTCAGAAATAAATTACTCCTTCGATTTTACAGTGCAACGCCCATAAATTACCATGCTCAATAACGGAAAACAATAGACGTCTTTTCTTCATGTTCACTGTTTTTACACACCTGGATTAAAGACAACATGGTTACTTTTTATGTTTTAAATCACATTTGTCAATCCAGTATTTAAACTTTCAGTTATTAAACACAAAGCCATATTAAATGGAAATGACTAACCAAACCCAATCAAGTTACATTACAGATTACAAATGGCAGTAACATTGTATATAATGACAGTGTAAAGATTTTTTTTCCGTTTATGCGTTTCCATCCTGTAGTTTGAAAGAATACATCTATAGAAAATCTATACAGGTCTGTACAGGTTTGGGCCTCTCTCTTAATCTCCATTCTTTCTCTTTTTTCACAGAACAACGAACTAGGGCCTCCAGGACCTAAAGGAGCCAAAGGTCACAGAGGACCTGAGGGCAGACCGGTAAGAAAGCCATGGAGCCATGGCATGAGCAGTGGGTTGGTCTGCATGTGTATGCAAGTTTAAACACTGAGGGGACTGCTGTCCACACATGCATAGCAGACCCCCACCTCCAACCCTCTAACCTAATCTCGCAATCAAACGTAGTTTTAGTTTCTTCGTAAAATATCTACAGTGGAATGTGGTCCTTATTTTGAGTAATGTGAATGTATTATTAGTCTTAATCTTAGCTCAACTGAAAATGACGTTTTAATTGACACATTTATAAAGCCACAGATATTACCCCTCAGCGCATAAATGAATAGATGGAGGCCTATGTTAAGCAATATGCTGTACCAGTCTTTAGCTTCACAGGAACTACTTGATCTTAGAACCAATTCATCATTGGTTTTGGATTTGTTGACAGTAAATCTAGAAATATAGAACATCACCAGACATTTGATAAACTGGACAAACAAGGACAAAGTGAACATCCAGTGCTGTGTATTTTCCCACCCGTGGGCGGAAGTCGCTACTCATCCCGTAGACATCCAGTAACCGAGTTAAAGTTAGCTTGCATGTTAAGTTCATAAAAAATGGCATCATTTAGTTTGGTGTGCACGTTGTAGGAAAGATAGAGTAATATCCTTTCACAAACTGGCAACTGAAAGTTTGTGTTACTGTGTCATGTGAAGAGATGAACAAAGATCGGATCTAAATATAACACTGTGCATGAAGACATGCTCTCCAAGGCTTCAAACTCTACCCTTTTACACTTTCTTTACTTTGTGTCTCTCCTCCTCCTCTTCCTCCCTTTCCGTCTCTCCTCTGGCTTGTGTCTCTGCTGCATTCCTCTGTGTGAAATGTTTTGCGTCATGTGTTTTTGAGACAGTTCCTCTCATCTACAATTAACAGTTCTCTCTCTCTCTCTCTCTCTCTCTCTCTCTCTCTTCCTCTCTCTCTCTCGCATGCATGCATGTGTGTGTGTGTTTTCCTGTGCGTACACACATGCAAGCTACGCTGGCGTCTTTGTCGCAGAGAAGAATGCTCTTAAACTGATTTTAATGTCTGCTAAAACAAAACAGATGGTTTTCCTGCAGCCGAGCGAAAACACAAAACGCTGTGGCAACGAGCTTTTGGAAGATTCACATGTTGTTGCAGAAAGATAGCAGCGCACACAAATGTGTGGGCGTGGATGTGGGTTTAGTGACTCTGGGATTCTTCTGGTTTGCAGTCAAAGAAGTAGTGGTTTTCCAACGAATCACCAAGTTTTTTTTTTTTTAATTTATTATTCCAGTTAAAATAAAAAGTCATCCAGCTCTAGCTCATCTTGGAGTCAGAGCAGGTCAGCTTTTGTCTGGCCAGTTTTTATTTAAACAGATAAACACACCTAACAGGGGGATGATTCAACCTCTAATCTCCTCCTCTCACTCATTCTCCCGTTCTCTTCAGGGACCTCCAGGGCCTCCTGGACCACACGGAACTGATGTGAGTATAAAATACAATTCAATCAGTCCATTTAATCTGGACCCTTGCCCTCTTTTTCACCACAGGACACGACAGCTAAGCGCCATAGACTTAATTCCCCCTTGAGGCTGGACTGGTTCTGTCTCAGAAACTGATACTGTATGTTCAGTCCAAAGCCGCACACCCAATTTCCTGAACACAGAAACCTCTAGCTTTTCACCGACCAGACCTCTAAGTGAAAATATTGCCATTTTCATTTTTTCTTTTTCATGTAGCTTGAAACCGTCTATGGCCTGGTTCTGTGTTGTGTTTAAGAGTTATGTAATGTGATTTAACTGTGCGTTGCCGCACTGTAACATGTCCTCCTCCTCTCTCTTCAGGAATGTGAAATTTTGGATATCATCATGAAGCTCTGCTGTAAGTTCCACACTTAAACGCATACTCACACAAATGAAGCCACATGCGCTCTACCTTAAACCCTCTGCCCTTTTCAACTCAGTGCCGACTAGCCGATCATATCATCAAGCCCTGAACTATGTGAGGGTTCATTAACTTTATTTGTGTTGTTTTATTTCATCTATTTCATCTCCCCCTGATCACCTTGCAGCTTGTTGTGGTAAGTTTGAACTAAATCTAACACACAGTCGTTATCATCATATTCTCATGTTCTATGGCTATCACGAGCCTTCGGGATCGGGTTTATGTGTGTGTTTTGTGTATCTCAAGAGTGTAAGTGTGCACCCGTGGACCTGGCGTTCATTGTGGACAGCTCGGAGAGTATTGGTTCCACAAACTTCGCTCTCGCCAAAGACTTTATCATCACAGTTATAGACAGACTGGCCAAAGACCAGAAAGTCAAGGTAATGTCCTCTCAGTTCATCCTTGGTTTTGACGGTGAATACACCAGAGTTCGTATTCACCCTCGGCTCTGCAGGATAACCCACATTTGACCTCTGTGGTTTGTGTTGTTTGTTCAAAATGATACCAAAATGTTGCACAAAGTGTTTCCAGAGCTGTTAGGAAATGCTCAAAAATAGAGAGTGTGAATGAGAGATATTGTCTCTGGTTTTGGACCGTGCCTTTCATGTCTTTCCAGTGACTCTCCTCTTGCAGTTTGGATATAATTAGTCAGGATGGGTGGGACGCAGAAATGTTGACAGAGGAAAACATACACTCGTAGACACAACACACACAGACCAAAACACACGGTCACTATGCAATGCTTTTCTTTCCAGTTTGCAGCTAATGAGTCCAGGGTGAGTGTCGTCCAGTACAGTGGACATCAAGCCCAAGAGGTTGTCCAGCTGGGAGTCAACATCGCCAGGCTCACCGACTTTAAACAGTGAGTTCACATGCATGAAACCTGAAGCCTGCCCGCCTCGCTTTTCCCCTGGCTTGCTCTTTGACTGTGCACTGTAATAGTCATACAGTAATGACTCAGTATCATCACTGCTGCTGAGGTTCGTGATTACACCCCTCTCCAAAATCTCAACTTTTCATCAGTCACACTGTATTTTGAAGGTCTGCACTGATTCGGTAATGCAGTAATCTCATAACCCTCTCCAAGAACAAACTGTACAGCCTCTAATTTGATAAGTCAGTACTGGCTATTTTTATTTTAAACAGTTCCCGTTTGCTGTCTTTTTGAGGGTGAGGAGATAAATTACGAGACTGTTTAGCTCAGTCAAGCGTGACTTCGCCAGAGTTGTTTATTTCCATTTTTGTTTATCTATGTTTATGCTAAACAAAAAAATGACACTATATATATATATATAGATATATGTAATTAATTTTCCATGTTAACATAACAGATTTTCGAATCCTCAATTTCTGTGTTTGTGTGTGTGTACAGGGCAGTGAGAGACCTGCGCTGGTTGGCTGAGGCCACATACACAGGCGAGGCTCTCGACTACGCTCTGAAAACCACAATCCAGCGTATGACTAAAGAGAACAGAGTTGTTCTCGTTCTCACCGACGGACGTTCAGATATTGATAGGGACAAGGTTCCCCTCGACGTCCTCTGCGGCAACAACCTCCAGGTCAGTACAATACCACACTCGTAGGTCTTTAACTGAAATACGAAAAGTACCTGCTTACCAACAAACCTCTTTCCCTTATCCTAACCTTGTCTCCAGGTGGTTGGCCTTGGAGTGAAGGACTACTCAGGCCGCCAGCCCAACCAGGAGCAGCTGCAAAACATTGTCTGTGGTAGTGACCCCAAACCAGGTGTCCCCATTGTCCTGGATAACTATGCTGCGCTGCTGGAAGACGCCTTCTTGCAGAATCTCACATCCTTAATCTGTCAAAGTAAATATCTGCACCTAATTGGACATTTCCATCAATTGAATATGTTGTACCATCTCCAAATAAACTGACTCAACCCTTGTTGTTCTCTCATCCAGAGAAGAGGTGCCCAGACTACAAATGTCCCAGTAAGTTTGCTTTCACCTTTCGGTCTAAATGAGCTTGAAGTTCATTGAAATTACAATAATTCAGCTGCTCAGATACAACACAGACCCAGGATGCACAGTAAATGAGAGCTGAAACTATCATGAAACTACCAGTAGTTTAAATGTCAAAATGTGCAAATTTATTGAAAATGTGTTAAAGCGATTTGGCTGTCCTGCACCTTGCTTTCTGGTGTGGAAACATCTATTGATCTTTGTACCTGTGTGTGTGCGCGTGTGTGTGTTACAGTCTCCTTCTCCGACTCCACCGATATTTTGCTGATGATGGACAGCTCGGCCAGTGTGGGCCAGAAGAACTTCGAGACAAGCAAGACATTTGTCCATCGACTGGCCGAGCGTTTCTACACCGCAGAGAAGACGAGGGGTGCCAGTGTCAGAATGGGTCTGGGTCAGTACAGCCGAACCGCCCGCATCGAGCAGCCGCCAACCACCAATTACACCGTGCTGTCTCGTCAAATTGAAGAGGCAGTCTTCCAGAATGATGGCACCAATGTGTCTAGGGCCTTGGAAGTTGCCGTTAGGGCTTTACGTGGTCGCGGGGATGCAGCGGGAGGCAGGAAGAAGCTGGTGTTGTTTTCTGACGGCAGGTCTCAGGCTGTCACCCAGGGTGTGCTGGAGCAGCGCGTCCGTGAGGTGGCTGACGCCGGGGTGGAGCTCTTTGTCATTGCTGTCGGCAGCCAAGTGAATGAGGCCAACCTGCGCACACTCGTGAGCAGGGGCAGGCCGGCTGACGTCAACTACGCCCAGCGTCACCTGTTCCATGTGTCAGACTACTCCTCTCTGCTCCGCGGGGTCTTCCACCAAACCGTCTCCCGCAGGGTGTCCCTGCCCTGAAATGCAGGGCCCTGAACAACAGGACCAACACGCTTAGATTTTTAGTCCCATTATGAATATTCAGTCTCACGCATTTACAATACACTGTGTTCAAGTTCTGTAAAAAAAAAAATAAAAAGATAATTACATTTTTTTTAAAAAGAACTAATGTCACCAAAAGACAGATGATTGTGTGGCAGACAAGTGGAAATGTCTTCATGAGATTCAGAGGCTTTTTTACCCTGAGTTACGCCTCCAAGGCACACCATTTCAGGCTGTGTACAATTTCCCCCTCCTATGCTGGGATCATTAGACTGTAACCCAATTGATGGTGCTAACCTAAACCATTAACAACCAGGAGGCATTGCTGCCTTGCAGGCACAGCTCTGGGTAAAAAAGACTCTTGTCAAAATAGGTTGCTTTGGTCCTAGAGAGCCGTCAGTGATTACCACAACTAAAGTACATGTCTAGCTTTCAAATGCATTGTGCTGATTTCTACTCAGGTATTGTGCATCCCTGCATCATTTTCAGCTAGTCTGGACCCGTGCTCTGATTTACATAATCTAACCAGCGCAGGTTGATAATGGCTCATCAAGGCTACACTCCCCTGTCTCTCTAGGACCAGGGCTCCTGCCTTTTGAAGACTTTGTTTTAAGGGTTCAATGTGGACTCGTTTTTTTTAAGCTCCTACCACTCTTTCAAGTAGTGTCGGATTTGTGAAGTTAAAATGTTCCATAACCCTTAATGATTTCTTGACCTGGAATGCTGGCACGTTTGGCCTATCATCTTCATTTTAAGTTCGGTAAAAGTCATTTGAAAAAGGCCACGGCATGATCCCAACTTGGTGGAAACTCGCATCCGACATCACTTGAAAGCTCTATTAGATCACCAAACACATAGAGGGAAAACAGGACATGACACCCAGCGCTTCACCTGGTACTAATAGGGACACATCTGGAGTCAATGTGTGTGATTCTGTCCGTGTGTGTATCTGTATGTGTGTATGTGGAAGCACCTCTGTGTGTGCATCAATTACATGTTCATGTGTGTGGGGGGTTGATTTTTCATGTGTAGCCATGGGCGATTGTTCCACAAACAGTTGTGCTGGGGTCACTGGTTCAGATGACCGAATGACTGTAACCTGTTCTGAGACATCTCTGTCAAACACACACGCACACACGCACACACACACACACACACACACACACACACTTTTTTACTTAATCAGTGAGAATGGAAAACATCTCTCATGGTTGAAGGCTAGAAAAGTGACCTAATGGGACTCGTGCTGTGAGCCCCTCACACGGAAACTCAGACAGAAAAGACACACACACTTTCTACATTCCCTCAACTGTACCTTCCACACCTTCAATTTTGTAGTCAGCAGTGACCCAGAGTCACTGTACTGTTGTTATCTGTGGTGCTATTAGACTTAGTGTATCAGCCTCTACCCATGTTGTTAAGGAAGATATTTTTACCTGAGGATACAAAACCTCAGTAGCGTTGTAAAAGCTCCTTCAATAAAGGTTGCTACACCAAAGTGTTTCTGCTCACTTCTGTCCAAACGCACACCAACTTGCAATCTGTAACTTCCAAAGCCACTATACAACTGTGTGTTTTCATATGTTCATGCTTAGACATACCTCTAAAGAGCCTCCTTTGACATAGATTCATTCTCTGTGAAATTTAAACTGTGGATGATTGCCCATGACTCTTACCTCATGACCTCTTACCCCTCAGCCAGTGCGTAATTTATAGATTCCTAACACGGGGCAATGACGCAAACTGTACAGGGCATCAGGACTGAGAGCAATAGGTACAACTATCAATTCATCTGTTGCTTCAGCACCACTCACAATGCCATAGATTTTCCATTCCTGATACTCAGAGCCGTGGTCAGGGCAATAGATTCTTACTTGTACAAACCTCGGTCAGATAAATGTCCAATGAGTCAGACTGACTAGACCAACATTATCAACTAAACAGTCCCTCTGCCCCGGCACTTCTCTGATAGAGGGGGATGGAGACTAGTCATTTTGCTCACAAGGGGGATGAGATCCACGGCCTTCTGATTTAAGAGCCTTATAGTGATATGGGGCTAGGGATCACAACCCTCTAATACTCCCCTGACTTATGATATAGCACAATAATCAAGCTAAAATGTACATTTTTCCAACACTTTGCTTTATGACAGTACTTTGTATTTAGTGGTGATTAGCAACTGATAGGATTGTATAGAAGAGGATAGGATTAGATACAATACAATACTGTGCGATACGATATGATGCGATGCGATGCAATGTGACATGATATAGTACAAAATACTTTATTATCCACCAAGGGGGAAACTGAGTGTTACCAAACATATAAGACAAACAGGACAATAATAAAGAAGACATACACATTTCAAGGCACTACAAAATAAGAGCACAGCACAGCACTATAGATAATATTATAAACCCCAATACATCATCATTCCAAAGTACTCAGTTTGGTCACAGTTCACGTCATCACCACTGTACAATCATTAAACGTCACTACTAAACACTATGGGGTCAGGTTTAGGGGTTAGGGTGTTCGAGTTAGGCCACTAAGAGACCATCCACATGGAAACACTCTTTTGTGTAAACGCATGTTTTGCATTGTTTTGGCCGATTGTCAACATGGATCCTGTAAAAGCACTTTTTTGAAAGCGGGTCTCAGGGTGGAAAAATCCGAAAACGTCGCCCTTGCGTTCTCGTGTGGGCAGCGAATACGCATACTTTATGCATCGATGACGCCGTTGCCCCATCCCTCGACCTCTAGCCTTCAAGCTCTGAACCCTGCAACAACTCATAACAACAACTTGTGCTTGTGCTGTTGAGCCTTTCTTGCAACTTACTCTCATTGTAGTCAAGTGTGAGTCACGGTAGCAGTTCAACCTCATCATGGGTCCACAAAAACGATTCTGGTTTCCTTGCCCTAGCCATTTTCATCTTCTTCCTCTTGTGTTTAGTTTCTCCGTCTACTGTCTGTTTGTATACAGCGCGCAAGCTTTATGCACATGCTCCGTCTCTTCTTCTCTGTTTTTGGCAAATTTCAAGCAACACCTATAGGCCTGGAGTATGAACTACAGCATTTTGAGTCGTTTTCAGTTGATCTGTTTGGACACCAGTATTCTTGAAACGAAGCCAAGGAAGACTGGGGGGAAAAAAGATCGTTTTGGTACATGTGGACATGGCCTAAAGCTGGGTATGTAAGACTAGAGTAACCAGCCAGTGTCCACCTCGTCCCTTTAGGCGTCCATCCAGAGTCAACGGACAGCATGTTTTTGTTGTTACCTGCTCTTCACCCCCCCGGACGTACAATAAATATACAGTACATGGTCTCATTAATGTTAAATTCTCTTGCTGCCTGTGGCTCGAGACACATGTTTTATAATACATCTTCACAGTCTGACTGCAGCAGAATTTCAGTGGAACTTGCTCAGGTTCAGTTATTTTCTTGCTTTTTTCCCCCTCTGGCTCTGATTTCAAGCCGCTGTGTGCGTGCTTGTGTGTTTGCATGTGCATGTCTTTGCGCTGTATGTGTCTGGACTGTTTGATACATCTCTTTGTGTATCAGAGTCATTTTTAATGGTTTGAAGCCATGACTGCGCTTATCACATCATTGCACAGAGCCCATGTGCATGTATTTGTGTGTGATTTGTTTGTGCGTCGGGGGGGGCTGTTCCTCAGAAATTTCTCTTGGCTCCGCTGTAGTTCTTTTAAAGCCAGAGCAATCAGACGTCTCACTGCCATCATACAGACCTCAGCACAACCTTTTTCCACAGAAATTCGTTGGTACTGACATAAGTTTAACCACGCGCGTTCTCGTCTGCGCGATCTTGTGCATGTTCGTGGTCTAACGATCTAGCAACTCCCCACGCGTGCTGGAGAGCAGGAGGCGCCTAGATGACATCAGCTAAACTGACCGCCACCCACTCCACATCTCAGACTACCCCACTCTGCTGCATGGGGTCTTCCAAGCAAACTTCAGGGGCCCTGAACAACAGGACCAACGCGCTTAGAATTTTCCTCCCATTATGAATATTGTGTCCTCCAAGGTACAACATCTCAGGCCATGTACAATGTTCACCTCCCATGTATAGAGCAACAACTTTCTCATGCTGGTGCCCCACCGTGTTCAGCTGGTGCCCTTTTCATTTTTTCCCCCCTGCCCCTCAAACATCTTGAGTCTGCCACTGGTCCCATGGTGGTCCACTGAAGAGGGGAGGGATGTTGCCTCTCTATGTTCCCCAAAGGATGAATCATACTGGTCTCATGGCGTTTCCACAAGCAAGACCATGAAGTTTGCAGTGTCTGTTCATTTGACTGGCACAAAAATGCTGACCACAGACAAGATTACGTTCTATGCACGTGGATATTATGAGATATAAGTATATACATATAAGTGTCATGTGAAATAAAGTATGATTGTAGTATGGTAGGTCTATAATATACAACAAACAATAATAATGAATAAGTATATTGTGATATATAATAACCAACAATGTTTATGATATGTAAGTTTTATTTTTTGGAGTATCATACATACATCATGCACTAATGCACAAAAGTGTGACAGTACTTTACATAAAAACTAATTCTGTCATTATGGTGCCGCAGATTAACAGCCTGACCTAAAGTGACCTGTCTGAGGTCGAACCCTCTGTTTCAGCATGTAACCGCGTGCGAAGGTGACCTCCAGCAACACACAGCCTGACCTTTGACCTCCATTTTTGAAAGGGATGAAGAGAAAGATGAATTCCTCTATCAGAGGTCACTGCTCAA